>NC_141878.1:20921136-21224166 GCF_056163025.1 Triticum urartu | reverse complement strand
ACCAATAGCGGGACCTGGATGCCCATATTGGCTCCTACATATTCTACGAAGATCTTTATCGGTCAGACCGCATAACAACATACGTTGTTCCCTTTGTCATCGGTATGTTACTTGCCCGAGATTCGATCGTCGGTATCCAATACCTAGTTCAATCTCGTTACCGGCAAGTCTCTTTACTCGTTCTGTAATACATCATCTCGCAACTAACTCATTAGTTGCAATGCTTGCAAGGCTTATGTGATGTGCATTACCGAGAGGGCCCAGAGATACCTCTCCGACAATCGGAGTGACAAATCCTAATCCCGAAATACGCCAACCCAACATCTACCTTTGGAGACACCTGTAATGCTCCTTTATAATCACCCAGTTACGTTGTGATGTTTGGTAGCACCCAAAGTGTTCCTCCGGTAAACGGGAGTTGCATAATCTCATAGTCATAGGAACATGTATAAGTCATGAAGAAAAGCATTAGCAACATACTAAACGATCGGGTGCTAAGCTAATGGAATGGGTCATGTCAATCAGATCATTCAACTAATGATGTGACCTCGTTAATCAAATAACAACTCCTTTGTCTATGGTTAGGAAACATAACCATCTTTGATTAACGAGCTAGTCTAGTAGAGGCATACTAGTGACACACTGTCTGTCTATGTATTCACACATGTATTATGTTTCCGGTTAATACAACTCTAGCATGAATAATAAACATTTATCATGATATAAGGAAATAAATAATAACTTTATTATTGCCTCTAGGGCATATTTCCTTCAGTCTCCCACTTGCACTAGAGTCAATAATCTAGATTACACTGTGATGATTCTAACACCCATGGAGCTTTGGTGCTGATCATGTTTTGCTCGTAGAAGAGGCTTAGTCAACGGGTCTGCAACATTCAGATCCGTATGTATCTTGCAAATCTCTATGTCTCCCACCTGGACTAGATCCCGGATGGAATTGAAGCGTCTCTTGATGTGTTTGGTCCTTTTGTGAAATCTGGATTCCTTTGCCAAGGCAATTGCACCAGTATTGTCACAAAAGATTTTCATTGGACCCGATGCACTAGGTATGACACCTAGATCGGATATGAACTCCTTCATCCAGACTCCTTTGTTCGCTGCTTCCGAAGCAGCTATGTACTCCGCTTCACATGTAGATCCCGCTACGACGCTTTGTTTAGAATTGCACCAACTGACAGCTCCACCATTTAATGTAAACACATATCCGGTTTGCGATTTAGAATCGTCCGGATCAGTGTCAAAGCTTGCATCAACGTAACCTTTTACGGTGAGCTCTTTGTCACCTCCATATACGAGAAACATATCCTTAGTCCTTTTCAGGTATTTCAGGATGTTCTTGACCGCTGTCCAGTGATCCACTCCTGGATTACTTTGATACCTCCCTGCTAAACTTATAGCAAGGCACACATCAGGTCTGGTACACAGCATTGCATACATGATAGATCCTATGGCTGATGCATAGGGAACATCTTTCATATTCTCTCTATCTTCTGCAGTGGTCGGGCATTGAGTCTTACTCAACTTCACACCTTGTAACACAGGCAAGAACCCTTTCTTTGCTTGATCCATTTTGAACTTCTTCAAAATTTTGTCAAGGTATGTGCTTTGTGAAAGTCCAATTAAGCGTCTTGATCTATCTCTATAGATCTTAATGCCTAATATGTAAGCAGCTTCACCGAGGTATCCCTTTATGCTATCCAGAAATTCTATATCATTTCCAATCAGCAATATGTCATCCACATATAATATCAGAAATGCTACAGAGCTCCCACTCACTTTCTTGTAAATACAGGCTTCTCCGAAAGTCTGTATAAAACCAAATGCTTTGATCACACTATCAAAACGTTTATTCCAACTCCGAGAGGCTTGCACTAGTCCATAAATGGATCGCTGGAGCTTGCACACTTTGTTAGCTCCCTTTGCATCGACAAAACCTTCCGGTTGCATCATATACAACTCTTCTTCCAGAAATCCATTCAGGAATGCAGTTTTGACATCCATCTGCCAAATTTCATAATCATAAAATGCGGCAATCGCTAACATGATTCGGACGGACTTAAGCATCGCTACGGGTGAGAAGGTCTCATCGTAGTCAATCCCTTGAACTTGCCGAAAACCTTTTGCGACAGGTCGAGCTTGGTAGACGGTAATATTACCATCAGCGTCAGTCTTCTTCTTAAAGATCCATTTATTCTCAATTGCTTGCCGATCATCGGGCAAGTTAACCAAAGTCCATACTTTGTTCTCATACATGGATCCCATCTCAGATTTCATGGCTTCAAGACACTTTGCGGAATCTGGGCTCACCATCGCTTCTTCATAGTTCGTAGGTTCATCATGATCTAGTAGCATGACTTCCAGAACAGGATTACCGTACCACTCTGGTGCGGATCTTACTCTGGTTGATCTACGAGGTTCAGTAGTATCTTGATCTGAAGTTTCATGATCATTATCATTGGCTTCCTCACTAACTGGTGTAGGTGTCACTGAAACAGTTTTCTGTGATGTACTACTTTCTAGTAAGGGAGCAGGTACAGCTACCTCGTCAAGTTCTACTTTCCTCCCACTCACTTCTTTCGAGAGAAACTCCTTCTCTAGAAAGGATCCATTCTTAGCAACGAATGTCTTGCCTTCGGATCTGTGATAGAAGGTGTACCCAACAGTCTCCTTTGGGTATCCTATGAAGACACATTTCTCCGATTTGGGTTCGAGCTTATCAGGTTGAAGCTTTTTCACATAAGCATCGCAGCCCCAAACTTTAAGAAACGACAACTTTGGTTTCTTGCCAAACCACAGTTCATAAGGCGTCGTCTCAACGGATTTTGATGGTGCCCTATTTAACGTGAATGCGGCCGTCTCTAAAGCATAACCCCAAAACGGTAGCGGTAAATCAGTAAGAGACATCATAGATCGCACCATATCCAGTATAGTACGATTACGACGTTCGGACACACCATTACGCTGTGGTGTTCCGGGTGGCGTGAGTTGCGAAACTATTCCACAATTTTTCAAATGTATACCAAACTCGTAACTCAAATATTCTCCTCCACGATCAGATCGCAGAAACTTTATTTTCTTGTTACGATGATTTTCAACTTCACTCTGAAATTCTTTGAACTTTTCAAATGTTTCAGACTTATGTTTCATTAAGTAGATATACCCATATCTGCTTAAATCATCTGTGAAGGTGAGAAAATAACGATATCCGCCACGAGCCTCAATATTCATCGGACCACATACATCGGTATGTATGATTTCCAACAAATCTGTTGCTCTCTCCATAGTACCGGAGAACGGTGTTTTAGTCATCTTGCCCATGAGGCACGGTTCGCAAGTACCAAGTGATTCATAATCAAGTGGTTCCAAAAGTCCATCAGTATGGAGTTTCTTCATGCGCTTTACACCGATATGACCTAAACGACAGTGCCACAAATAAGTTGCACTTTCATTATCAACTCTGCATCTTTTGGCTTCAACATTATGAATATGTGTATTACTACTATCGAGATTCAATAAGAATAGACCACTCCTCAAGGGTGCATGACCATAAAAGATATTACTCATATAAATAGAACAACCATTATTCTCTGATTTAAATGAATAACCGTCTCGCATTAAACAAGATCCAGATATAATGTTCATGCTCAACGCTGGCACCAAATAACAATTATTTAGGTCTAATATTAATCCCGAAGGTAGATGTAGAGGTAGCGTGCCGACCGCGATCACATTGACTTCGGAACCATTTCCTACGCGCATCGTCACCTCGTCCTTTGCTAGTGCCCGTTTATTCTGTAGTCCCTGTTTCGAGTTGCAAATATTAGCAACAGAACCAGTATCAAATACCCAGGTGCTACTGCGTGCTCTAGTAAGGTACACATCAATAACATGTATATCACATATACCTTTGTTCACCTTGCCATCCTTCTTATCCGCCAAATACTTGGGGCAGTTCCGCTTCCAGTGACCAGTCTGCTTGCAGTAGAAGCACTCAGTTTCAGGCTTAGGTCCAGACTTGGGTTTCTTCTCCTGAGCAGCAACTTGCTTGCTGTTCTTCTTGAAGTTCCCATTCTTCTTCCCTTTGCCCTTTTTCTTGAAACTAGTGGTTTTGTTAACCATCAACACTTGATGCTCCTTCTTGATTTCTACCTCCGCAGCTTTCAGCATTGCGAAGAGCTCAGGAATAGTCTTGTTCATCCCTTGCATATTATAGTTCATCACGAAGCTCTTGTAGCTTGGTGGCAGTGATTGGAGAATTCTGTCAATGACGCAATCATTCGGAAGATTAACTCCCAATTGAATCAAGTGATTATTATACCCAGACATTTTGAGTATATGCTCACTGACAGAACTATTCTCCTCCATCTTGCAGCTATAGAACTTATTGGAGACTTCATATCTCTCAATTCGGGCATTTGCTTGAAATATTAACTTCAACTCCTGAAACATCTCATATGCTCCATGACGTTCAAAACGTCGTTGAAGTCCCGATTCTAAGCCGTAAAGCATGGCACACTGAACTATCGAGTAGTCATCAGCTTTGCTTTGCCAGACGTTCATAACATCTGGTGTTGCTCCAGCGGCAGGCCTGGCACCCAGCGGTGCTTCCAAGACGTAATTCTTCTGTGCAGCAATGAGGATAATCCTCAAGTTACGGACCCAGTCCGTGTAATTGCTACCATCATCTTTCAACTTTGCTTTCTCAAGGAACGCATTAAAATTCAACGGAACAACAGCACGAGCCATCTATCTACAATCAACATAAACAAGCAAGATACTATCAGGGACTAAGTTCATGATAAATTTAAGTTCAATTAATCATATTACTTAAGAACTCCCACTTAGATAGACATCCCTCTAATCTTCTAAGTGATTACGTGATCCAAATCAACTAAACCATAACCGATCATCACGTGAGATGGAGTAGTTTTCAATGGTGAACATCGTTATGTTGATCATATCTAATATATGATTCACGCTCGACCTTTCGGTCTCCGTGTTCCGAGGCCATATCTGCATATGCTAGGCTCGTCAAGTTTAACCTGAGTATTCTGTGTGTGCAAAACTGGCTTGCACCCGTTGTAGATGGACGTAGAGCTTATCACACCCGATCATCACGTGGTGTCTGGGCACGACGAACTTTGGCAACGGTGCATACTCAGGGAGAACACTTCTTGATAATTTAGTGAGAGATCATCTTATAATGCTACCGTCAATCAAAGCAAGATAAGATGCATAAAAAGATAAACATCACATGCAATCAATATAAGTGATATGATATGGCCATCATCATCTTGTGCTTGTGATCTCCATCTCTGAAGCACCGTCGTGATCACCATCGTCACCGGCGCGACACCTTGATCTCCATCGTAGCATCGTTGTCGTCTCGCCAATCTTATGCTTCCACGACTATCACTACCGCTTAGCAATAAAGTAAAGCATTACATCGCGATTGTATTACATACAATAAAGCGACAACCATATGGCTCCTGCCAGTTGCCGATAACTCGGTTACAAAACATGATCATCTCATACAATAAAATTTAGCATCATGCTTTGACCATATCACATCACAACATGCCCTGCAAAAACAAGTTAGACGTCCTCTACTTTGTTCTCGCAAGTTTTACGTGGCTGCTACGGGCTTAAGCAAGAACCAATCTCACCTACGCATCAAAACCACAACGATAGTTTGCCAAATAGACTCCGTTTTAACCTTCGCAAGGACCAGGCGTAGCCATACTTGGTTCAACTAAAGTTGGAGAGAGAGTCGCCCGCAAGCCACCTGTGTGCAAAGCACGTCGGGGGAACCGGTCTCGCGTAAGCGTACGCGTAAGGTTGGTCCGGGTCGTCTCGTCCAACAATGCCGCCGAACCAAAGTATGACATCCTGGTAGGCAGTATGACTTATATCGCCCACAACTCACTTGTGTTCTACTCGTGCACATTACATCAACATAAATAACCTAGGCTCTGATACCACTGTTGGGGAACGTAGTAATTTCAAAAAAATTCCTACGCACACGCAAGATCATGTGATGCATAGCAACGAGAGGGGAGAGTGTTGTCTACGTACCCAATGCAGACCGACTGCGGAAGCGATGACACGACGTAGAGGAAGTAGTCGTACGTCTTCATGATCCAACCGATCAAGCACCGAAACTATGGCACCTCCGAGTTCGAGCACACGTTCAGCTCGATGACGATCCCCGGACTCCGATCCAGCAAAGTGTCGGGGAAGAGTTCCGTCAGCACGATGGCGTGGTGACGATCTTGATGAACTACAGCAGCAAGGCTTCGCCTAAACTCCGCTACAGTATTATCGAGGGATATGGTGGCAGGGGGCACCGCACACGGCTAAGGAATAGATCACGTGGATCAACTTGTGTGTCTAGAGGTGCCCCCTGCCTCCGTATATAAAGGAGCCAAGGGGGAGGGGTGCGGCCAGCCCTATGGAGGCGCAGGAGGAGTCCTACTCCTACCGGGAGTAGGACTCCCCCCCCCCCCAATCCTATTCCAAATAGGATTCCCAAGTGGGAAAGAGAGAGAGAGGTGGCCGGCCACCTCTCCTAGTCCTAGTTGGACTAGGGGAGGGGGGAGGCGCGCAGCCCACCATGGGCAGCCCCTTTCACTTTTCCACTAAAGCCCAATAAGGCCCATATGGCTCCCGGGGGGTTCCGGTAACCTCCCGGTAATCCGGTAAAATCCCGATTTCATCCGGAACACTTTCGATATCCAAATATAGGCTTCCAATATATCAATCTTTACGTCTCGACCATTTCGAGACTCCTCGTCATGTCCGTGATCACATCCGGGACTCCGAACAACCTTCGGTACATCAAAATGCATAAACTCATAATATCACTGTCATCGTAACCTTAAGCGTGCGGACCCTACGGGTTCGAGAACGATGTCGACATGACCGAGACACGTCTCCGGTCAATAACCAATAGCGGGACCTGGATGCCCATATTGGCTCCTACATATTCTACGAAGATCTTTATCGGTCAGACCGCATAACAACATACGTTGTTCCCTTTGTCATCGGTATGTTACTTGCCCGAGATTCGATCGTCGGTATCCAATACCTAGTTCAATCTCGTTACCGGCAAGTCTCTTTACTCGTTCTGTAATACATCATCTCGCAACTAACTCATTAGTTGCAATGCTTGCAAGGCTTATGTGATGTGCATTACCGAGAGGGCCCAGAGATACCTCTCCGACAATCGGAGTGACAAATCCTAATCTCGAAATACGCCAACCCAACATCTACCTTTGGAGACACCTGTAATGCTCCTTTATAATCACCCAGTTACGTTGTGATGTTTGGTAGCACCCAAAGTGTTCCTCCGGTAAACGGGAGTTGCATAATCTCATAGTCATAGGAACATGTATAAGTCATGAAGAAAAGCATTAGCAACATACTAAACGATCGGGTGCTAAGCTAATGGAATGGGTCATGTCAATCAGATCATTCAACTAATGATGTGACCTCGTTAATCAAATAACAACTCCTTTGTCTATGGTTAGGAAACATAACCATCTTTGATTAACGAGCTAGTCTAGTAGAGGCATACTAGTGACACACTGTCTGTCTATGTATTCACACATGTATTATGTTTCTGGTTAATACAACTCTAGCATGAATAATAAACATTTATCATGATATAAGGAAATAAATAATAACTTTATTATTGCCTCTAGGGCATATTTCCTTCACTAGCGTCATCGTTTCTAACCACATCATCATCATCATCAGGTTGCTCTTGATAGAACACTCCCTCGTATGTCATGGGGTTAATGTTGTAGTAATCGTCTTCATTCGGGTCTGGTAGCTTACCATGTGGTGACACCTTGAACACAACTTCCCAACCCTTTAGATACACTTTCTGGCATGGGTAAGGCAGATAATATACTTTTGTAGCTTGGGTAGCCGCAATGAAGATATCGGCTCTGGCATAGACGGTTGATGGTTTAACTTCGACCAAACCAATGGAAGGCGTATGTTTTACCCCCTCCCGTGGATCGGACCATCGGCATTTGAACACAGGCAGACTTAGGGTCTCACGCCCCTGACGGAATTTAACCTCGTATATATTTTGTACCCTTCCGTAGTAGTCTACTGAATTTTGACCGGGGGTGTACACTCCAGTATTTATAGTATTGGGATCGGGGCGGCTGTTTTAGTGCTCCTCTGTATGGAAGCGATACCCATTCACATCATACTTTTTACATGTCATGACGGCAGGGTCAAAACCCATGGAAACCCATCTCAATTCATCATCCATAGATATGTTCGGATCTTTTCCCTACAAGTATAATGGAAATTGTTGCGTGCATTAGTTCGGTTAACTAATAAATGTTGAAGTAGGTATTTAATAGGGGAGTGTGGAAAATTACTTTCTCCATGAACCAAGCAACAAAAATTTTACGTCCAGGGTTTCCATGACGGAGAAGAGTAAGTGCCTCCGCCTCAGTAGGAGGATTCACGCCCATCCATTCCTCTTGAACGAAATCACTAAAAAAAGATAAGCGGTGTTAGACCGGGACTAAGTGAACATGAAACATGATGATGTGGAAGACATAAAGGAATGGTGTAGTGGTATTACCTCATCCACACTTCCTCAACTTCCTTGATGTTGTGCAAGATATAGAACATGAGGTCCTCCCACTCTTGTCGTGGCATGTTATAAGATTTCGAGGCCCCAGCCCTCCCACCTTGCGCGTTGAATAGATCGAGCCTGGGTTGATACTTGGGCTCTTCTATATTGTATCGAGGCACCTTGTTATGCAGATGGGGAACGTGGTCTGGATAGTATGATGTCCCGAGGTCTGACACCTCCTCTAGGATAACTGCCTCAGCTATGGAAGCTTCAATCTTAGCTTCGTTTCCACATTTCCGTCGGAGATGCTTGTTCTGCCTCTCAGGGCCGTACTGCCAGCGATTTTGCACAGGGCCCCCCAACAATACCTCGTTCGCGAGGTGCAGAATGAGATGTGTCATCGGAGTAAAGAAGCCTGGCGGAAAGATCTTCTCTAGCTTGACTATCAACTCCGGTGCCTTCTTATGCAATTTTTCAATCACCTCTTTACTTACTTCTTTAGCACAGAGCGTGCGAAAGAAATGGCTAAGCTCGGCAAGCACTCGCCAGACATGCTCGGGGACATAGCCTCGAACCATCACCGGCATTATCCGCTCAATCCATACATGGTAGTCATGACTCTTCAGGCCGGTCACTTTGCCCGTTGAAAGATTGACTCCCTTACTTATATTCGATGCATAACCATCGGTGAATTTCAAAATTTGTTTCAGCCATATAAGTACTTCTTTTTTTTGGCGGTTTAAGGACAAAGTCAGCATCTGGCTTGAACCAGTTTTTTCGACCGCCTGTGGGAGGCTTCATGTTCAGGCATGGTCTATCACAAATTCTCTGTTGATCGGCTCTATCTTTTACGTTATCCTTCGTCTTATCAGGAATGTTGAGGATCGTGTGGAAAAGGGACTCTGCCACATTCTTTTCGGTGTGCATCACATCAATATTGTAAGGAAGTTTGAGGTCCTTGAAATAGGGAAGCTGCGAGAAGGGGGTAATGTGCGTCCAGTTGTGCGTCTCACCATATCCCTCGAAGCCTTTAGCTTTGGCTTTGCCTTTGCCTTTGACTTAAGGCTTGAGAGCTTTTAGCTGAGCAAGAACATCTGCCCCCGAAAATGTTGGAATCTCGGTTACTTCATGAACAACCCGGCCTTTCGTGAAGTTCTTCTTGTCTTCCCTGTCTGGATGGTCTGGAGGGAGGAACTGCCGATGCAGGTCAAAGGCTACATACTTTCCACCCTTACTCAGCCAAATCATTCGCAGAGCCTGCATGCACACTGGGCATGGCATCTTACCACTTGTACACCATCCGCAGAATAGAGCATAGCCGGGAAAGTCATGCATGCAATAGTGCAACCAAACTTTCATCAAGAAATTTCTCTGCAGATCCCGGTCGTATGTCAACCTCGGAAAGTACCAAGAATGGTGCAAAGCATCCACAAGCGGCTGCATAAACACACCCAATTGCTTCCCCGGGTAGTCAGGCCCCGGAATGATGAGGGACAAGAACATGGTATTCCGTTGCATTAGGGCACCGGGAGGAAGATTGAGCGGAATTACAAACACAGGCCAGCAGCTGTATGGATTGGACGACATACCACATGGATTCAACCCATCACCTGATATGGCTATTCTGACATTCCCAGCCTTGGCTGCTTCCTCGGGGTATTCTTCATCGAATGACTTCCATGCTTCCCCTCCCGATGGATGTATGATTTTTTTGGATTGTACCTTATACCTTCCTTGTGCCACTTCATCATTTTGGCAGACTCCTTCGTGATGAAAAGGCGCTGCAGTCTTTTTATAAAATTAAGATACCGAAGAACCTTAACGGGGATGGTTAGCTGCTTTTTCTCACCATCCTCACCGACCACCTCAATGTACCGAGACGAACCGCACTTCCTACAGTACTTGTCATCCGCATACTTGTGCCTAAACAAAAGGCAATTCTTCGGGCAAACATCTATTTTCTCATAATCCATAGAGAGTGCCTCATGATTTTCTTTGTATCATACATGCTTTTCAGTAGTTCATGACCCTCAGGGAGGCTGTTAGCCCATACTCCCAGGAATGCTTCGAAGCATTTCTGGCTACAGCCGTACTCAGCCTTGACTGCAATCAGTTGCAAGATGGCATCCAGCTGAGATATTTTCGCACCCGCATAAAGAGGTTTCTTTGACGAGGCCAAGACCTCCAAGAAGGCCTTTGCGGTTGCCTCCGGCTCCTCCGGTTCATTCTCTGAAGGTGTCGCATTTGCCGTTTCTGCAACAATGACATCATCTAGCATGTCCCTGACCCCGTCGTCCTCATATCCATCGATGCATTGTCGCATCACCTCCTCTCTACCACGGTCCTGCTCGGCTATGTTTATCGGCGGCATGTCAAAGTTTGGCATATATCCGTGTGTGCGAAGGTGCTCACTCATGTCCGTCTGATTTCTACGGTGACGTCTGGCACATCTCGCACAGGGGCATGGTGGGATAATTCTCATTGGACGACGGAATATCTCCTTCAAATACACATCGGTTTTCGCGATCCACTCTGATGTTACTCGATTCCGACGGATAAAACCACTGAACATCCACTGATTATCTGCCATCATCTGCTTTTTTGCAAGCCACACAACATAATTAAGGATTCACTTAAATTAATCACATCAAATTTTCAGTTTCTACCGCGTTGAATCCACCTACATCTCTAATAGGTAAAGATGGGTCCTAATCCCACCGGAGGATGTGTAGATTGAGTACGTTCTCCATTCTACCCCGTTCCGAGACAAAATTTCGGCAGCACCTCCCCGCTGTTCTCCAAATACACGTCTCGGCAAAATGCCGAGAGAATGTGCATCCGGAGAACAATAGGGAGGCGCCGCCGAAATCTTGTCTCGGAACGGGGTAGAGCATGAACAACGTACCCAATCTACACATCCTCGGGCTGTCCGTGGAAAGCGCTGGACAATCCGAAAGAGCTGCGGTGATAAATATGCAACTGAATGCATATTTATCGATGCAACCCTTTCGGACGGGAGACCTAGGTTACGCGACTTGATGTGAAAATTTAATCTAGTTAAAAGAGGCTAGGAGGTGAAGGTGGATTCGTAGCTCACCCTCCGCTGTAGAGGAAGTAGTCGAGCAGCGGCAGGATCACGGACCAAACCCAGACGACGAAGGCTCCAAGGAGATGAAATACCACAAAGCCTGTAAATTTTACTGAGTCAAAAAATTTGACGGCACCACATCACATAAAGCATTGACACTTCAAACTATGAAAAAAATCATATTGCTAATGACATCTAGTCAAGGTTTTAGATCATCATGATACTTCAAATCCTAATTTTCATCAAGTGTCAAATTTTGTTCTTCAATTTATTTTAGCAAGATCATCATGATAAAATAACTACTCATCAGATACCAATTTTGTCAACATCACAAAATGAAACTATAGCTATTTGACAACATCTCAAATATACCAATTTTGTTCTTCAAATTTGACAACATTTGACAACATGCATCTATCACATACATTTGACAACATTTGACAACATTTTTTTAGCAAGATCATCATGATAAAATAACTAACCAATATACATCAATCCATCCATTCATCCATACAACATGCATCTATCACATAACAAGCAGTAAAAAATGCAAAAAATGAAAGAAAAGCTCACCGGGCCAGCCGGGACGGCGAGGCAGGGCGGCCGGGGCAGCGGGCTAGCAGGGGGCGGCGGTGGAGGGCCGAGGCAGGGGCGGCCGGGGCAGCGGGCGAGCAGGGGCGGCGGTGGAGGGCCGAGGCAGGGGCGGCCGGGGACGGGAGGGCCGGGCGCGCGGGCCGGCAGGAGCTGCGGCCGGCTCGCGGTCGGGGGGAGGCTGGTGCGGCGTTGGGGTCGGGGGAGGCCGGGGCGGCGCAGCGCGGTAGGGGGAGGCCAGGGCGACGGCGGCTTCAGACGGCGACGGGGGAGGCAGGGGTGGAGACGGCGAGGACGGCGGGGAGGGGGGACGGGCGAGGGAAGGGGAGAGTGGCGCGGGTGGAGCGGCGGCGGGCGGGCGGCGGGAGCGTCGCGGGCGGCGGGGAGCAGCGGCGGGCGGCGGCGGCATCGCGGGTCGGGCTCGAGGGCGCGCGGGATCTGGCCGGGGACGAACGAGTGGAGGGGTTGACTGGATATGGATAAGGCAACTATGCCGACGGCTAAGCCGTCGGCATATGTAGTGATGCCACGTGGCACCTATGCCGACGGCTTAGCCGTAGGCATAGTTTTTTTATTTTATATAAATTTTTTAATGTTTTCTTATAGTTATATATTTATTCTTTTTTATTTTATATATATTTTTAAATTTTTTTATAGTTATAATTTTCCTTTTTATGTATTATTATTTCATATAGATTTTTTATTTTTTTAAACCGCTCAGCCCTCTCCTCTCCCGGAACCACACAGAGGGGAGGGGAGGGGAGGCGCCGAATTTGAGCAGCTTCGTCCGCCAAGGCCGTCGCCTGGTCGCGGGTATGGGAGCGCCATGGCCGCCCTCGATCACGTGCTCGATTTGGAGCTTAGTTCGTCAGGTGAGTGAAGGGGGAGGGGGTCGTCGACGGTGAGGGTGGGGGTGGGGGCGGGGGTAGCTTAGTTCGTCAGGTGAGTGAAGGGGGAGGGGGTCATCGACAGAGGGACACCTGGGAGCAACATCCGGGCCAAACCCACTGCTACATATCCACACCGTGTAGACCCGACACGTCCGTTTCCCCCCTCCCGGTGCCGGCGGCGGCGCCATCCATTAGGGGGCCACACCCCGAAGATGCGTGTCGCCTCTTCGGACATGCCACAACACCACCCCGCATGTATGAGGGCCCGGTACGACGCTCCGGTGGCATTGCTACCCCCCAGGTCCCCCGTCCCGCCTAACCCTGTAGCGTTTGACCACGGGATCTAGCCCTTTGACTTTGCACGGACGGGCTTTGACCAGCGGACCTCCCCACCCGGTTGTGTCAGGTCAGACCATAGGAACACTTTGGAGCAACATCCGGGCCAGACCCACAGCAAGATCCCCTCCGTGTAGACCCGACGCGTCCGTTTCCCCCCTCCAGGTGACGGCAACTGCACCGTCCGTGAGGGGGGGGGCACGCCCCGGAGACGCGTGACGGGCGTTTGCAGCCGCCACAACACTTCCAGACTTGTGAGAGGCCGCCTACCCAAGATTTGGCGGCATGCTAGCCCCCGGAGGCCGCCGGCCACAGCCGTAGACGCGAGAAGGGCAATCCGCGTAGAGGGAATTTTTCGGAGACTTCTCCATCACCAAAAATTATGAAAAATAACATCGTTCCTATAGCACATGTGCCCGCGTCGTGCAAAAAAACTTATGATTTTATCGCGCTCCGAGTATTTAGTAATATTGACGCCGCATCATTACCGCAGAACGTCTACTACCGTGTCATCGCCGTCCGTGAGGGGGGGCCACGCCCCGGAGACGCGTCCCGCCTCTTCGGACATGCCACCACACCACCCCGCATGTATGAGGGCCTGGTGCGACGCTCCGGTGGCATTGCTACCCCCCCCCCCCAGTGCCCCCGTCCCGCCTAACCCTGTAGCGTTTGACTACGGGATCTAGCCCTTTGACTTTGCATGGACGGGCTTTGACCAGTGGACCTCCCCACCCGGTTGTGTTAGGTCAGCCCATAGGACCACTTTGGAGCAACATCCGGGCCAGACCCACAGCAAGATCCCCTCCGTGTAGACCCCACGCGTCCGTTTCCCCCCTCCAGGTGCCGACAGCAAGGCCATAGGCATAGATGGCAACCACTTTTTTTTGAAAAAATAGTCCCACCTCGCCCAGGGACAAGCAATTTGACCTGTTTAAATAGTTCACTAATCCATACGTTATAAGTTCCACCCATAGCCCCACCCATAGCTACACCCCGACCCAACCCAACACTAGATTCCCTCCGGTTCCACCGCACCCGCACCATCCCCACCTCTAAGTGACATCTGCTCTGCTTTCCATGGAGGGGGGCCACACCACGGAGCCCCAAGACGGGCGTCTACGACCCAACCCAACACTAGATTCCCTCCGGTTCCACCGCACCCACACCATCCCCCCCTCCAAGTGACGGCGGCTCTGCCTTCCGTGGAGGGGGCCAAACCACGGAGCCGCAAGACGGGCGTCTACATATGCCAGAACACTTTCACACATGCATCGGGACCCGTGCGATGTTTCGGTGGCATAGCTACACCCCGAAGGCCATCGCGAATCCCAGTTGACCAGTAGATCTAGCCCTTTGACTTTCGCCGGATGGGCTTTGACCGGTGGACTCTTCCACCTGGTTGCGATAAGTCAGCCCATAGGAACATTCCCGAACATGGTCTGGACCCAACCCAACACTAGATTCCCTCCGGTTCCACCGCACCCGCACCATCCCCCCTCTAAGTGACGGCTGCTCTGCCTTCCGTGGAGGGGGCCACACCACGGAGCCCCAAGACGGGCGTCTACACATGCCAGAACACTTTCACACATGCATCGGGACCCGTGCGATGTTTCGGTGGCATAGCTATACCCCGAAAGCCACCCCGAATCCTAGTTGACCAGTAGATCTAGCCCTTTGACTTTCGTCGGACGGGCTTTGACCGGTGGACTCTTCCACCTGGTTGCGATAGGTCAGCCCATAGGAACATCCCCGAACACAGTCTGGACCCAACCCAACGCTAGATTCCTTCCAGTTCCACCGCACCCGCACCATCCCCCCCTCTAACTGACGGCTGCTCTACCTTCCGTGGAGGGGGCCACACCACGGAGCCCCAAGACGGGTGTCTACGCATGCCAGAACACTTTCACACATGCATCGCGACCCATGCGATGTTTCGGTGGCATAACTACACCCCGAAGGCCACCCCGAATCCCAGTTGACCAGTAGATCTAGCCCTTTGACTTTCGCCGGACGGGCTTTGACCGGTGGACTCTTCCACCTGGTTGCGATAGGTCAGCCCATAGCAACATCCCCGAACATGGTTTGGACCCAACCCAACACTAGATTCCCTCCGGTTCCACCGCACCCGCACCATCCCCCCTTTAAGTGACGGCTGCTCTGCCTTCCGTGGAGGGGGGCCACACCACGGAGCCCCAAGACGGGCGTCTACACATGCCAGAACACTTTCACACATGCATCGGGACCCGTGCGATGTTTCGGTGGCATAGCTATACCCCGAAAGCCACCCCGAATCCTAGTTGACCAGTAGATCTAGCCCTTTGACTTTCGTCGGACGGGCTTTGACCGGTGGACTCTTCCACCTGGTTGCGATAGGTCAGCCCATAGGAACATCCCCGAACACAGTCTGGACCCAACCCAACGCTAGATTCCTTCCAGTTCCACCGCACCCGCACCATCCCCCCCTCTAACTGACGGCTGCTCTACCTTCCGTGGAGGGGGCCACACCACGGAGCCCCAAGACGGGTGTCTACGCATGCCAGAACACTTTCACACATGCATCGCGACCCATGCGATGTTTCGGTGGCATAACTACACCCCGAAGGCCACCCCGAATCCCCCCTCTAACCAGATTCCCTCCATGTCGATCGTTTCCCCCCTCCGTGACACGGCGGCAGTGACGTCCATGAGGGGGGCAATCGATATACTATCGGGGCATGTTTTTAGTTTAGATAAGGCACATTTATGTTGTGAAAAAATACAAAATAATAAATATATAAACTAAAAATAAAAAAAATAAAGGTATGCCGACGGCAAGGCCGTCGGTATAGCTGCGCACACGGAGCTACGATCCCACGGATCGATGACATGGCATTGCACGCAGATTGATGACGTGGCAGATAGCATGGGCTAGGACTATGCCGACGGCTATGCCGTCGGCATATCTCTGCCACACCACAGGCCCTCACTCCCTCGGATCGATGACGTGTCGACGGCGCGGATCGGTGATGTTAGCAATTCTATGCCGACGGCCGCCGTTATCCCCCGTCGGCGTAGTTTTGACGCCGTCAAACGGTCGCCGCTAATCGGGTAGGTGGGCCCTTTCTATGCCGACGGCCTCTTCTATGCCGACGGTCCCCGTAGGCGTACCGCGAGCTGTCCCAACGGCCGTAGTATGCCGACGGCCCCCGTCGGCATAGATACACATATGCCGACGGCTATTCTACGCCTACGGCCTGCCCTTGGCCGTCGGCATATGTCCATTTATGCCGACGGGCGCCGTCGGCATAGATGAGGCCGTCGGCAACTAGATAATTTCTGGTAGTGATTCCCGAACAGGTCTTTACCCTTTGGAAAAGGGCTTCGGCTTCTAGAAACATTATTGTTTAACTTTGTCCAATGATGTCCACCGCAGATATTCAAGGACAAACAAGTTCATATTATTTCATATTCTTAAATTAGCAACAGTAATTCTTAATTAAAAAATTTAACTTTGTTAAACTATGTCCATTGCTGTTCTTCAAGGACAATATTAAAAAAAATTGAATTAGCCCCAGCTATGTTGGAGCAAGCAAGACTTACCCTACAGAAATATGATGAACTTCCCCTTGCAATATCAACTATCGGTGGATTCCTAGCCATGAAGCCAAAAACTGGTATTGAATGGAAGAAGATACATGGTAATATTAGTAATGAATTGGAGATGAATCCTTAACTTAGGACAATAAAGTCAATTCTTATGAGGAGCTACGATGGATTGCCATACCATCTCAAGTATGCTTTCTTATACTTGTCCATATTTTCAGAAGACCACATAATTAGATGGGGTTGCTTGGTGTGGCGGTGGGTGGCAGAGGGTCACTCAAGGGATATTCATGGCATGACTGTTGTTGAACTCTGTGGGAGGTACTTTGATGAGCTCTTGGATAGGAGTATGATCCTGCCAGGGGAAGGGACAGACCATTACAGTCGGAAAATCAACTCTTACCAACTTCTTGATATAATCCGTGAAATATGCATCTCAAAAGCTAGGGAGGAGAACCTTGTTTTCACGCTGGAGGAAGGTTGTTGTTTGAACGACACAAGGTGCAATACGTCATCTTGTGATAGGCAACAATTGGGAAAGGGATAAAGATTTGTTAGAGAGGATGCTAGACTTGTCACACATATGGTCATTCCTAGAGTGGACATCGTTTTTCATCTCGGACAATATGAGGTATGTTCGAGTGGTCAACATGGAAGACACACTAGATTTAAGGGCATCATCTTGATCAAATCGGGCAGCTCTGTCACCTCAAGTACTTTTCTCTTCGAGGTTGTCAGAATAATTTGTGCTTGCCTAATTCTTTGCGGAATTTGAGGCTCCTTGAAACACTTGATGTTAGAGGTACAAGTATATTTCAGTTGCCAACAATCACTAATCTTTGGAAACTACAACACCTTCATGCATATTGGTATGAGAACAAAACAGTCAATGTCAAGGGAGAGTGTAACATAGTTGATGATTCTAGATATTCCGGTAGCCTAGGCAGATGTTACATTTTTTTTAGACCACAGGTTTTAGATGCTGGTTTGAATAGACATGATATATTCAATCTACACCGCCACCTCTCTAATGGGGTTCTAGATGGTGTTATACTTCCTAAGGGGATTGGTAAACTGAAGGCCCTTCACGTACTATGTTTTATCGATGTTTCTCAGTGCAATGGAAAGGCTATTCTAAAAGAGTTTGGAGGGCTTACTCAGCTATACAAGCAATGAGTTGTGGTCTGCCATTGCTGGTCTCAATCAACTTCAATATTTGACGGTTACAGCAAAGGACGTGATCAGAGAGAGGAACGTGTTAGATGTTTGTTTGGGTGAAAGTTTGTTGCCACCAAGCAGCCTCGTGAGCCTCACTCTGGTTGGTATGCTAGTCAGTGTAGCAGAATGGATCCATAAGATTGAGATTCTCTCCAAGTTGGTGCTAGAGTGTACCGAATTGAAGAAAGATGATAATGCCATACAGGCCATTGGGTCTCTACCTAATCTTTCAGTTCTGCGCCTTAAGTGGGAGTCATTTGCGGGGAAACAGCTCCATTTCCAGAGCTCATCTTTCCCGAGTCTCATGGTGCTGCAGCTTGATGGGTTATACAAGGTCCAGTCAGTGTTGTTCGAAGAAGATGCAACGCCTAAGCTCGAGCTGCTACAAGTTGGTCGGTGTTGGAAACTTAATGCATTATCCGGGCTGCCAGCCCTCAAAAGCCTCAAGGAAATTCGGTTGGATGCCCGTAGAAGTGAAACATTGAAGGCATCGGTGCAGAAGGAGGTAGCGGAGCATATGAAGCACGTCACAGTGAATATTATTGACTAGACCCCTCTCCTCTGTATGTTTGTGTATTCCGGAGTGCTTATTTCCATCGGATTGGTGTGTGTGTACTTGCTTCTGTAGTCCTGTATACTAGTATATGTACAGTGAGGATTGTGCCTCTAGTACTGTATACTACTCCCTCCGTCCGAAAAATCTTGTCCCCGGAATGGATGTATCTAGCACCAAGTTAGTGCTAGATACATCCATTTGAGGAAAAAGCTCGGAGGGAGTAGTAGATACAACACTAAAGTTTATACAGTATTGCAGTTGTGGCATCTAGTGGTACGTAACTCCCAATATTTACAATATGGAGCACCATTTTTTATTACATTGCAGCAATAACTCATATGCTACATGTTAATGTACCAATTGAAGCCAGAAAAAAATAACTTAATCTGTCCATGTGGGTACTGGGTACCACAGGAACTAAGAAGCCAAAAAAGACTGTTGTGAGATAAGTCACATATTTGTATGGAGCAACAGCTTTCAAGACAGCTTGTGAGACTTCACAATTCAAAAACTTATGACAGTGAGAGAGAAGAACATGAAAGACAAACCTGGTGTTTAAACAAGCAATTCAGGCTCAAAGTTACAACCACCCTAACTAACATCGGTCATGGGCGAAATGATCCCAAATCATTCCACCACGCTCCTTTCAAACAGCATTGCATTCTTTGGTTGTTCTGAGATCAACAAAATCCAGAGTATGATTAAACACAGTAACTAATAGTTTCATTTTGAACCTTCAGAAGCTGCTACCTAACAAAAGTCTAAAACAATCAAGTAGAGCAAGAAACAGAGATATCCTCCTCACAAACTTGTTTATTTTGTTCTTTCTTTCTTAACAAATGTATCATCCTGACAATGACAAAAAATTCTAAGACCATCATAGTACTCCGAATTACAGAACTTATGATTGAATCTTTGAAGTCAGGTCATTATCAAGGGTAGCTTATATTATAACTGAATCTTTGTAGTCAGGTCATTATCAGGAGGAGCTGCAAGACATGATCGTGACTCATGAGGGTACAGTCGTAGAGTTCATTTATCCAGAGCTGACACAGAGTGCACTAACTAAGGGTACGCCACAATTGGCTGTCAAGGAGGAAGAGGAGTCAGTACACATGAATGACAGACAACACAGAGAGCACAACCCCTCAGAGAAAAGACACAGTTCCGTGTCATGTGCAACTTAGCCATAGGGAATCTGTATTAGTATAAATTTTATTTTTGCACAAAAGTATTACTACTTAATACTCCTGATAAAGCATAAAGGACTTGGACACATGTTTAATCCCTGAAGAAAAAGAAACTGCATGTATGTTTGTTCAATTTCACAACTCCCAGGATTACGGATATGTGAGTTTGCATCTGAAGCTATCACGTCATCGAAGCGAAATCAGTTGGCAGGTTTCGTTAGTACTATATAGTAGTATTCGTTGATTTCCGTTGCAGCACCATCAGTGTATTCGATACATACATAGACAGCACATCTGGAAAAGGATGATGTGTTGCCTGTTGCTCTGGTGATAAGTGAAGCCAAAACAGGACACTGGAGTTGTCGCATTGTTACATACATATACACCGAATTAAAGAAGAGATCGACAGAGAGCAAATAATATAAAGTAACAAAGATGTAAAGTGAACCACCATTCTTATTGATGACATTGATCTTTATACATGGGGAAGAGGCGCATGTGGAAAGGCGTCTGAGGAACCCTCTTCTATTGTTGCCAAAAGGCAACTGCCCGATGGTTCCTATTAAGCAGGGATTAACCCGCTAATTAACACTAGTTAATTAATCCTAACAATTTCCTTGGACCCAGGCGGTGTCCAGAAATGCATACTTCCCTGGCAAGAATGATCCGGCTCATGCTGGGTCAAGGGGAAGATGAAGTCAGTTCACCATGCTTTTGGTTTCCTCTAATATCCCGATGAACCAATTGAATGAAAATCTAAGTAATTTTCCTTTCTAGCTAGCCAAAAGGTAGTCATCTCTGAATCAATCGCTGGGATGCCTTGACTTATGTATAGTTGTGGGGATAGATCATGCAACTAAGCTCCTTCACATCTTTATCGGCACGCCAAGACATGGCAACTTTGTGACCATATATGCACGCAACGTGCATGTGCAGCTTGCAAAGAAATTCCAAATTGACAGGTTCTAGACTTGTGGCGATTGGGAGTCGGATTTTATCAATGCAGGGTCGATATGTTCCTAGTTTCCACCTGTCTTTGATAGCATTTTTCAGAATTTCAAACATTGTCACCATGTGGAGCAGAAAGTTGTGAGAGCCTAATCATAATTCAGACAATTTTAATAGCTAGATTTTATGATTTATCCCTTCCAGCGTCGCCTCTATGTGTGACGGGGAGGGCGACCTAGCCTCCAGCGCCGCTCCTCCCCTCCACTCCTCCTCCTCCTCCTCCTCCTTCCTTGTCGCTGCCAGAGGGTGGGGCTAGGAGAAGCCTCGTTCGCCGCCACCGCATGCAGGGAAGCTGGCACGGGCCGGCCATCCCGGCTCTAGCCATGGAGTTCTAGCAGGAAGCCGCGGTGCGGCCTCGCATCGGTGTAGATCATGGCGTGTGGGTGTGGTGGCGGTGTGACAGACAGGTTGCGCATTGGTGGTGCTCGTCCTGTGTGGTGGTGGCGGTCAGCCTAAGCCAAGTTCTGGTTAAAGCGGGTTGCAGGCGGGTGCCTCCACCTTTGTAGCTAGTTGACGGAGGTGGCGGCGCAGCAGTGGGGGTTTCGGCCTCCCCTCCTCTACTGGTGCAGCTATGTAGCAGCGACTCTTCGGGATTGGAGGCAAGAGCAACCCATCCTAGACGTCGACGTGGGCTGGAGGTGTGATTGCAACAGGGATTGCGGATGCCAAAGCTTCCTTGCCCAGTTCTAGCCGGCAGGGGCGCCAAGCATGCCAAGGTTCCTGCTTCGATGTGGAAGGGTGGGGGCGTTCTGCCTCGGCGGTGTCCGTATGTTGTAACAGCGGTGTAGGAGTGGACTTGGACGCGGGGGCCCTGGCCATGGTGGTGGGAGTCGCGTTGTTCGCGGCCTCCGGCCACGACTCAGGTGTTGTCTAGTGACCATGGTCGTGTGGGCGGCATGGTAATCATGGTGCAACGTTTGATGGTGGTGGTGCCGCCGGTCGTTCCACATTTTGAGTTGTTCATGGTGGTGTTGCTGTTCTCGGTGCCTTTGTACCCAGCCCTGAATTTATGCGTGTGTTGTGGTGGCATGTGTTTGTATCAATTTATATGATGGTTGTTGTTTTATATATATAAACCGAGGTGAAAGTATTTTTTTTCTTGTTTGTGTACACCTCTTTCTGTTTTATCTTTTTTTGAACATCTTTTACCCTTCTATTACTCAATAAGCCAATCTGCTACGTGTGCTCCCTACTATATTTTCTTCCATCAAACCAACAAACCAACCCGCGGCTGGTGTGATTTGGTCAGGCAATGGAGATTCAGAAGACATATGTGGTCTCTACAACAAAATAGAGCGTGTGATGGATATGAAGTAAACAAAGATAGGAGATGAAGTAGAGTAAGAACTAACTGTGAGCCTATGCATTTGTAGTGGCTCCATGTCACTTTTGATCGGTTTTGCCCGGCTCCAGCAAAGGATGGACGATGACGGCGGCGCGTCTTCAGCTCACTTCAGTACTTGTAATCGTCGCTAGATTGTATACGGATCTAGATGTAACTTTTATTATTTCTGATGTTTGTTATACTGTCATGATTGAAAATGAATAAATCGGAAGTTTTTCCGCTAAAACAAATGCAGTCATAGTGGATCCATGTCCATTTTGATCTCCGCTTGGGGGCTGGAGCAAATTCACCCTAGCAGTGTAGGCGGAGACGTATAGCGGATCCTCAATCTACATGCGCATTAACTACGTCGATAAAATCATGTTGATGGAGCATCCACCTTAAGAGCATCTACAGCGGAGCTCCTCAATCCCGCCTCATACGCCCGGGCGGGCTGCCCGGTCACTATCCGGTCATGTTTTTTTACCTACACGGGCCCCTTAAATGGGCCTCAAACGCCTGGGCTGAACAACACCCCCATATCCAGCCCAAATATGGAGGCGCCCGGGCACGCCCGCTACTCAGACCCGACAGCCCGGCCCCACCCCAAATTGCACCAAATCGACCAAACCCTTCCTCCTTTTTCCACCGCCCTCCAACCTTACCCGCGCACGGACCCTCCCCTTGCTCCCAATCCGCACCACCGGTCCCGATACACAGCCGGAGATATCATCCAGCCCGACCCACACTGCTGTGACGAAGACGCAGTCCGCCTCGTCCGTCGATGCGGTCAACTAGTCGACCGCGACTTGCAAGGCGGAGAACGTCGCCCGGAAGTTGCAGCGACGCCAGCAGCGAGATAGGGAGGCGGTGGCGTCAAAGGAAGGTTCAGACGTGGTGGAGCAACTGTCTCCTCTGCCACGCCCAAATCCCCGCACCCCTTCCCTCCCAGCGTCGGCGCGGTTTACGCTGTCCGGCCCCATTGGGACAGAGGATGACGCGACCGCCGGCTGGGCCATTCCGGAGAGCTTTCCACCCAAGAAGATGCCGGCTGTGGACGTGTATGACTCGTCGCAGCTCATCCGGGCATGGATGAGCACTGGCACACGGGCTGCCCTCGACATGTTCGACAGAATGACCGTACAAGACTCAGTGTGTTTTCCTTGCTCTTGTACGATTATATTTTAGCATAGAGCACTAGTTCATTTCGCACATGATGAATGCTTGCAAACCACAAACATTTAGGACACGACCTTATCCAACATGATCAATGACAATGAAGATCCGACTGAAATGGACTATGAGTTGGAGGCCACTACCGCATTTGAAGTTGGGACAACATCCGATCCCAATCCGAGCAAGAAGAAGGGAAAGACGAAGACGCCAAAGGGAAGAGGTCCGCCATTCTCAAGATTTGAGGACATTTTGTTGGTGAAAGCTTGGTTGGCCAGAACGATGGATCCAATATCCGGCACTGAGCAAAAGGGGAACACCTATTGGACAAAGATTTGGAAGGAGTATCACAAGCAAAAGGGGTATGTGACCTGCATCCAATCATGTCCGCCCGCAATGTGGTATCTCTTCAACACCGTTGGGGATCATTCAAGAGGAAGTGAACAAGTACGTCGGCTATTACTCACAAGTGACCAAACAACCTTAAAGTGGGATGGGAGTCGCAACTCTCGTAAGCTCGATTGCCTCATCTTGTCGTCCATTGCATATGCTTTTTTGTTTGCATTCTCGTAGACATACATATGTTGTTTGCTAGATGGTTGTGGCGGCCACTTTATATCACAAGGTGGAGAAGAAGCCATTTACTTTTAGCCATTGTTGGGTCCTATTGAATGGCAAGCCGAAGTGGAGTAACTTGTCGGCGAGCTCAAGACCGGCATGAAGAGAATGATGGCTCAAGCTCGAACCAATCAATTGGGTTGGTCGATGAAGACGACGATGTTGTCGTGACGAATGGAAAAGCCACGGTGCTGAAGGATAACCGTCAAGTCATGGGAAACAAGTGGGAGAAGGCCCGTGTCACCCGTGATGCCGTGGCTACCAAAATTTCGTCCACTTGGACGGGCATTTTTTCGTTGAGGGAGAAAAAGAAAGAGGAGAGGTACAAGCTCATGTTGGATGCGCAAAAGGAAAGGATGAAGTGGGACCGGAAGAGGGCAGAGAAGGAGCTCAAAATTGAAAGGAAGAAGATCGAGTTGGAGAAGCAACACGCGGCGATCAAATGGGAACTCGAGAAGGCCAAGACATTTGGCGACATAAAGCTTGAGAAGGAGAGGTTGCAACTTGCACGAGGCACGGAAGATGCGAGGATGATATTGATGGACGAGACCCTCTTGGATGAGAAAGCGAAGTAGTGGCTTGCGGACAAGAAGATGAAGATGAATGACCATAGGAAGTATGAGGAGGCGAGGGCGGCTGTGGCCTTTGAGATGGATGACAGCTAGTTCAGATTTGAGGATCCGGATTTGAGATATGTGGATGCGCTGTGCAATATATGAGGGGCCGACGGGGCTGTCCGCGGGCATATAGTGGCCCGGATTTGCCAAGTCCAGTTGTAGATGCTCTAAGGCCCTTGTTGTTTGGGCTTAGGCTTCAGCTTTTGCTACTTCTAGCCCCCTAAAAGCCGAGCCAAACAGCTATTTCCTACGATGGTGCTTCTGAGAACACTATTAGAAAACAGGGCTTCGGTCCAGGCCTGAAAAGTCCATTAATCACGGTTCACTCATGAACCGGGACCAATGGGTTCATAGGAACAGTTGTTTTTCTCCCGTTGCAATAGTTTTAAATAAAGCGGCAACATTAACTCAATAAAAAAACGAAGGTGACGTGCGCTAGCTGCGTGCCCCATCCAAGTAGTTTTCTTTTCTTTATATATACTGAACGGCTGAGAAGGTAATTAGGCAGATCGATCGCCCTAAGCTGCTGGAACGCAACAGATCACGGCGAAAGCGATCATGACAACGACTTCGTCCATGGAGGACCTGACGCGGCTTCTACCTCACGACGCGCTCGCCGAATTCCTCTGCCGCCTCGGGTCGCCGCGCTGCATCGCCGCGTCACGCTGCGTCTGCAAGGCATGGCGCGACGTCATCGACGCCCATCGCCTACTGCGAGCGGAACTCCTTCCAATCTCGCTGGCCGGCATCTTCACCGTCATGGGCAGCGATAACTCAGGCATTCACAAATACTTCTCACCCGTTTCTTCCCTGACCATTACCCCCTTCGACTACCTAACCACCGACAACGCCGAATGTCTGACGATCGTGCAACACTGCAATGGTCTCCTCCTGCTTGGCTATGAGGAGACGAGGGTGCTTAATCCAGCCACACGTCAGTGGGCGTGTTTGCCTCCTCCCCCGCCCATGTTCACGCCTGGCATGGAGGATGCCGATTGGCATTTGGAGTCAGGCATGGACAATCATCTTCAGTATCTTGTCTTTGACCCGACAGTGTCGCCGGACTATGAGGTTTTCTCGATAAAATATGTTCCTTGGTATCCCTCCCCTGATGACATCCATTTGGCGTCTCATGAAATCCAAGAACGAGAATGGCCACCGTCGAAATTTGTTTTCCACATCTATTCATCGAGGACAAAGCAGTGTGAGGAGAAGACATTCCTTCGGGGAGGCGAGGCTGCAGGAAAGATTGGCTATATGTTACAGACAATGCAAACGACCCAACGTTATGCGGCATACTGGCAGGGATCTCTTTACGTGTGTCAGCATGAACTTCTTATGAGGCACAACATATTAACTCACACCTTGTTAAGCTATAAACATAATTTGATTATGTGTTTGATGTACCACTAATAGAGCAATTGTTTGATTTTTGCAGAATAAACTTGTCAAATGGCATACCAAGCGATTGACCTGCCAAAAGGTTGTAATGTAGGACTTTTTGATAACTTTTATATAGGAAAATCTGAGAAAGGAGTTTATTGTAGCTTGCTGTATGGATTTGATGGGTTACATTACGGATATGATGGCTACGGGCTCCAGGTTTGGTTTCTTGATGAATCATGTTGTCAAGCGAAGTGGATGTTGAAGCGTGACATCAACCTTAAACCTCTATTGGCAGACTTTCCATGGAAGAATGATAATAGGCCCTGGACCTTTCAATATGGTAATGTCTACGATGATCAAGATGGCATGCGAAAAGCATGGATGATGAGGAATTTGATTGGAGTTTTGACTACTATGAACCACAAGATAGTGGATATACCCCCTTTAGATATGCTATTTCTCTGCTTGGATTTCATCCTAACGAAGAGGTCGTCTTCTTCCATACACCCTCTAAAAGAGTAGTGGCCTATGATTTTGAATGCTCCAAGATTGAAGACCTGGGGTACTTCCCCCCAGAAAGGCACCATGAAATACGCATGTCTTTTCCATACACACCATGTCAGACCGGTGACCTATCAAACAACTAGTTTAATGATACTATGAGAATTAATTAGCATATGTACTTCTTGTTGTTGGTTTTGTTAGGCTTTAATTAGTTTCCTTAATTAATTATGTAATCCTCCCTATGTAATGTTGTGTGCGGTTGATTTGGCAACCGTCACGATGCTCCCACGATTGTATAACCATCCCCGACGGTTGCTCCCGAAACGCTGCCTCCTATGTCGGTTTGTAGAGGCGACGTTTCACCTTGTATAAATAGTTGATTGTCAATGGAATAAAGTATACAGTTCGATTCATTTGCTTCTCTCTCGATCGCTCTCAAATTCTACTTCGAACATGTTATCAGCACTGCCTCTGCCGAGAGCGACAGAGGAGAGGAACTGAGAAGGAACGAACAAGGAAAAGGTGAGATGCCTCGCCTACCGATGTTCCTTCGCCGCCTGCTGCGGAACGACGGCCGTCGCCGCCGCTTCGTAGCACACCACCAGCGGCACGGTTTTGGTGAACGCCGGCGTTTCGACGGTCGGCGGTACGGGCTAGGCCACTTCATTGGCCGCCGCCACGGCACCGGAGGCTACCGTGCGCACAGCCACGGTACGCCGGCCCGGCACAGGCCGCGCCACCACCGGCGTTTTGGTGCTCTGCGCATGGGTGGGTTATCTGCCCCTTGCACGAGTACGGCTCCGCCGCCGGCGTGGACGCTGTTGGGCAGTCGCCCACATCCGTTTTCGGTTTTGGCTCGACCAGCGCCGCGGTCGCCGACGCCAACGCCATGGCGCCGCGCCTTCTGCCTCAGACCCCTGCGGTTGTTGAGATTGAAGGCGACGCCCTCGCCCACGTATCCACGCCGACCAGGGCCTCCATGTTCACCTTCGGCTCCGGCATGAGGAGCATGACGAGCGCCCTGGCCGCGCCTCCGTCTTCGCCGCGCGCCGATGCCGATGTGCTCCGCCTGTCGTCCCCAACTCCGGACACGCCACCTCCTTCACCGCACGCAGGCGCTCGCCGCCGCCTTTTGGCCATCGGCCTCCCGCTAGCCAGCCCGCCAGCAGAATCGCCAACAAGCAGCCGCGGCCACCGCGCTGGCACCTAGAGCCTGGCCGCCGGGCTCGCGAATGGAGCCTCCAACGGCGTCGCCCCGGAGACCCTGCTCCCTGGTGGATCCCCGACGAGGAAGAGGGCGGCCGGAACACTGCTCGCCGCTAGTGAGCTCTGCTGTAGTGGTACTGGAGGAAGTCACATGGTGGTCTCCGCTGTTTCGGTGGAGGATTTGGGGATCGAGAGACTACTTGTTTCCTCTCTCTCCTTATCTCATTGACTCACCGGACAGACTGCATACGTGCCATGTGCATGCGGCACACCAGCAGACTTTGATGTCTATTTAACTAGCAACTTACTTTATTGCTTCGTCAGTACTAGTTCAGCTTATTAGTCTGTTAACAGTAGTTCTAGCAGTAATTTACTTCCCGTTGTAGACACTGTTGATTACAGTACAAGTCTTTCAGTACTATGTGTATCACTGAAAATGTGTGATGTAATATATTTCCGTGTGTGCACATGTTGAGATTTATTACATTCACCGTTTGCAATTGAGATTTTAAATCTCTTGCAAATTTACAATGCAGAATTCAAAGTGATTTCCTCAAATTGATGTTTTGGGATCATGAGGTAGAGTGTAGATTTATCTACACCTACTGTTTACGCATACATTTTGTCATTTTGACATTATGATTGCCAATGTGCTCTCCCATGCATTTTAATTAAGTTATGACATAAGGCATTCAAAGTGTGAGTATTTTATACTCCGCTAATACGGCTAGATCTACTCCAAAATTTCTTTTGGAGATTATCTAAAACATGCCATACTTAACAATTTGAGATCCACACTAAGGTTTCAAGCCAACTTCTTGAAATTTCCTTTGATTTTGCAAAGTTCATTACAACACTAACCATGATGGTCTTTAGTTTACTGACTGTAAATTAATTATCTTTGGTTTACCCATAGAGGTAACATATGGCTGTAGAGTTTGAGGCATTCGCCCTCAATGGCAACCACCGCCCTATCTGGACCATGGACATCTTGATTGCTCTTGTGTCTCGCGGGATAATGTGTGCAATCTTGGATTCACCTCTGGTCAGGATAACAACACTAACAGAAAAATTGTGTCTTATATATCATAAGGCATTAGATTCAGATCTCAGCATCTGGTTATTCTATATCAGCAATTCCTGGGATACAATGAATCTCAAGGGCAAAGGTTTGAATCTTACTTCAACCTTCAATCCGACATCACCAGCTGTGACGAGACCCTATGGGCACGGAGAATGTGATGGTTGATATGCCTCAACCGACATGTTTGGAGACTATGAATAGTCTTTCAATCTCCTGAGTGGTCAATATAATTAATGTCCATTTACGATGTTGTGACAACAACATAAGTATTGTTGTCATCATATATTGTATATCACAATATACTGTATCAGCACTTTGATACAAATATATTTGTATGTATTCTATATATTTGACAGTGATTTTCATATTGAGAATCTTCATGTCTATATATAGATTTCTATGGGAATCAATCCGATGTAAAATGATATGTGCCTTGTGGACATATGCACCACAAACTCTATACTCAGGGAAGTCCAGTGTTTCCACTCTCATTGAGAGAAACAAGATATTTTAAAATCGCTAGATGCGATGAGGTATTTGTTGGCTCAACTCGAGTCATATTTACTATCCCTGTGGGTACTCGAGTAACGTTGGGATGCTTCATTGCTTCCCAAGTTTAACTCGTACCCTAAGCTATAGAGATATTCGTCAAAATGGTTTCCATAGCGAAACTTATGCTGACAAGAAAGAGAAATACATTCTCTTTACATATGCAACAAATATGGCAAGCGCATTCTCTATGTATCATCTGGATTGTACTACACATACTACAAAACCCGTAGCACATGTTGCACCCAAGATAGTTTTCCAAAATGTCTTGTACATGAAAAACTTGGCATACTCACCTTGGTCATCGAGACATTGGGTTGAAACCGAAACTATCAGCAATTCCAATAGTTTATGATTACTATGATGCTAAATTCTAACACCATTTGGATTTTATGTGCACTACAAGTGACACAGGGAAGCTAATTTTAAGGCTCGCACACCTTAAAGTCTACGCTGAACCACTCAGACTCCTTGAATGCATCAAGTCGAGGTAAGTGACTCTTCCCAAACCATTGAGTAGACTATTCAGGTATTCCATGGTTCTCAAAGACATATCTACATGATGGTCTTAAGTGTGTGCTTTATTCACACAAAACCATTGGCTCATTATCCTGACATCGATTTCAAGCAAATCGAATGGATAATATTGCAGAATTCTCCTTGAGTGCCTTCTCTATGGCCCTAGATTGAAGTTTAGCAATTTGTCCTAATGTCTAGACTGAAAATGGTTTGGTAGAATCCCATCCAAAGAATTGAGCTCATTGCATGATCTTTACTTTGAAATTGCAACTTACCAACTTTACGTTGGAGTCATGTAGTTTTACATGCTCATGACCAAACTGCATAATATTATTCCCCTCTGTCTTTGATACGTGGAAATCTATCAAGTATTTCCTATCTGCGGTAATTCGGTTGCATACCGATATCACCACCCAGCATACATCATTGGTCCCTCAACATATAGTTGGGATCTATGTGAGGAATAACTGTATTACCATCAATACCTCAAGCCCCTCACATGGGGAGTTATTCAAGGCCATTATGTTGATTCAATGAGGAACATTTCCAGGCATTAGGGGGAGAATTCAAGTACCATAAAGAATGCCAGGAAATTAGTGGAATGTTCAACACATTTCTGCCTCAGATCCACGTACTCAAAGATCTGAACCATGCGTTCAGAAGATTTGCAGTACATTGCAAATAACCTGCCAGATTCATTTACTGACTATAAAGGTCTTACACAATCCTACAATCCTGCAAAAGTACGCCTGAAAGAGTGGAGGTACCAACAAAATCCACTCCACTCCCCGTTCAAAGCAACAGGGGGAGATGTATGGCAGAAGTACATCAGGATTCAGCTTCTCGCAAGCAAGGATATCAAGGCCTGTGAATCAGTAAATGCAAGTCAACTTCACGTTGGCAGACACCTAATGGGTAGTATACACCCAGTGGATGGGAAACCTCCACAAACCCAGGTCATAGTGCACACAATGACCGGGTCATCGGAATACCTGACTCAGCCGCATTGGGAAATCGCGAGCAGTCACCATGGGTAACGATATTTCCATCAACTCTATATTGACATATAGATTTTGGAGAAACATATAACCAAAAGTCTACAATTGTCGACATACATTTCTCAACTAGATTGCAAAACCTTTCAAATGATTCAGATCCAAAGACCATGGCCATGGCAAAGTGTGAACAACACTCGAACTGAACTCAAGCAAAGGGTATAATCTAGATAGAAATGATCTTGCTCAATAATGGGAAGGTATTCATAAGCAATACCTACACCAGTTTTCTTCTGGAAACGGAATTGAGAACAACGAGGTGGTGAAACAAAGAGCAAGTATTGTAGCATAAGGGTTCACGCAGATACCTAACTATTCTCCAGAGGTGGAATCTCTTTCCGATAACTTATATCACTGGCAGTACAAAATCATCTATCTCTGCAGTTGATAGATGTAGTGATTACATATCCATGTGGATCACTAGATTCAGACATATAGGATTGATTCCCGATGGAATCTCAATTCTGAATCGAAATACAAAATGCAACATACATTGTGTAAAAACAGTAAGTCACCATACGACTTATTGTTGTCAGTACAACTGACGTAGTGAGATCCTTATACACAAGGATTACTCCTACAATGATGATTATCCATGTTTGTGAGTCTGCAATGATGACACATGTAATCATCTAAATGACGGAGTTTAAAATGAAGGATTTGGGTAAACCAAAATACCGCTCGTTACTACAAACTAAGCACCTTCATTCATACATTATGGTATACTATGTTGTCTATATCCATAATATATATATTGGAGAAATTCATTGTGGACAAATCTTATCCATCAATAACTCTCATGGTAGTTCATTCTCTAGACGTAGAGAAAGATCTATTTAGACCAAGAGATGATGGAAATGAGATATTGTGACTCAATGTTCCATAATGCCATTGGATCCACCAAACACAATTGGTTGGTACTCAAGAATATCTTTCGATATCTCCAAGGCATGAAACATCTTGTCCTGGTTTTTCAGTTTCACAGAAATGTGAACACCGATATCACTGGATACATCGATCAGATCCCCACAATGTCAGATCGTAGACAAGCTTAGTGTTCCTACTAGATGTGGTAGCCCTCTCATGAAGAGTCTTCGAAACAGACCTCATGGCTACATCCACCAACCATTATCTCAATGATAATGTTTCTTGTGTTGCCCGGATGCAAAGAGGTTACATAATAAGCAATATCACTATATTGCATATCTTGCAAGTCAAATCATGTGATTGATTTGTTCATCGGGTCTCTACCAACTTCTATGTTCCAGAAATGTGTTCATGGAATTGGTAGGTGATGACTTCAAATTTTGCAAGAATTAGGGGGGGTATCTTCCTGAATTGTTACTGTTCAATGCATCACATTATACTCTTTTTCCCTTCATGAGTTTACTTTACAGGTTCTCATAAAGGTTTTTAATGAGGTAATATCAACATAAGATCATATGTCATACTTTCTGTTTTCCCCATCGGGGTTTTTAGGGAAGTATACACGACATATTTATTGCCCTCTAAATTCTATGGATATACTTCATATCGAGTTAACAGAGGCAATAATCATTATATGTTGGATCATTTTCTTCTTATTTTCCCATAGGGTTTGAAGGAGTTTTACCAACATATCCTACACTACTCCTCATATTTTTCCCACAGGGTTTTTGGAGGAGACTATTCCAAGGATGTTCAATCGCAAGTACAAGGAAGGATTAGGGAAGTGTTAGGATTTAATTAGTTTCCTTAATTAATTATGTAATCCTCCCTATGTAATGTTGTGTGCGTTTGATTTGGCAACCGTCACGACGCTCCCACGATTGTATAACCGTCCCCGACGGTTGCTCCCGAAACGCTGCCTCCTATGTCGGTTTGTAGAGGCGACGTTTCACCTTGTATAAATAGTTGATTGTCAATGGAATAAAGTACACAGTTCGATTCATTTGCTTCTCTCTCGATCGCTCTCAAATTCTACTTCGAACAGGTTTATATACACGAGAACAATTGATTTTTACTTATTGTAAAATGTGAGAACAAATGATGGTTTTGCCACAACATTGTTGCCTACATTTCAACAGAAACGAACTTGATTAATTTCCAGCGCAGGACCTCGTACAGGGACCCATCTACACGCATATCTAAATCTCCTCCTTTCGGAAGCACTACCATCAATTGGGATAGAAGTTTGTATCATATATGTAAAGAGTTTGTTTATTTTCTTTTGGGTTTAAGGGTTTTAAGGCTGTGAAAAAATTGGTGAAATTTGGACATTCGAGGAGCTCGTTGCAAAAAAGACAAATTCCATGTATTTGAGAAACATTTGAAAAAAAAACACTCCACGGAGCTGATTTTATCTTTTTTGCCAGGAACTCCTGGAATGCCCAAACGTCCCGAAGTTTTACACGGACATCACGAACTTGAGCATCCTGCACGCCAAAAAAACAGATATTTCCGGAATTTTTCTGCTATTTGTTTTATTTTACTATTCACCGTTGCAAATAAGCCCGGACACCGTTTTGAATTATCGAAAGAAAGAGTAATACACTTATGATAGATATATAAATGAGTTAAAAAGGTATTTGGGCGCCCATAATCTCAAAAGGTAGCTAATTCTCGGCCACCCTTCTTCAATTCAAATCGTCTGTGGATGCCACTAGCAAGAGCCTGCAACGTAATTCAGTAATTATTCCTCATTAGCAACCTGATACCTTCCACCCTCTTAAGGAAATAACCTAAAACCTCCAACCCTTTCATGGGATGCAACTCCAGCCTGAAGCATGAGAGATTAGAAAATAGAGATACTTTCCATTCATAAACCCACAAGATCGCAGATGGCTGTATGAACCTTCATAAACATATACAGGGCACATGTACATTCGTTAAGACATTCTGGGACGCAACTGATTAATGAAGGATTGACAATTGCATTCCTTATTTTCCTAACGGGCACTCACCTTCATGAACCCACGGGATCTAAAATGCTTGCAGAACCAGCCGTGGCTAAGGATTCAACAACAACGCTGCCTAGCAAAAATCAAAAATTCATAAACAAAGTTCTTTCTTCCATCAAAAGATACATGGTAAAAGAATAAATAAATAAAAAGTAATGAGTCTGAAGGAAACAAGAAAATGCATTGACTTGGTTATATCCAAGCAAGAATATGTGAAAGTAAAAAAATCACAAAATTCTATTCATAGTCCTTCCTTGTCAAGAAAAGGCAATTGGAATGTTGTCAATTTCAGAGTTAAAACAATCAACAGAGGTCATACTTCACAAAAGGTAATATTGTGAAGTAGTGCAGCTAGTCAAATAAAGTTAATCCAGAGATAGTTTTAAAAACATCTGATTTTAGAGGCTAAATGCAGAGGAGTTGTTAGAGACACGAGAGGCAAATCAAACGACAAAGAATGAAATTAACACAGGAGACACGGCATTTTTATATGGAAAACCCCTCCAACACGAAGGAGAAAAAACCACGGGCGCCAGCCAGCGAACTTCACTATATCGGAAGAGGTTACAGACAACGGAGAATTACAACTGATCAACTTATTCCCTACCGCGACTTACAATGGATATATATAGTAGAGATTACTAGTGGCGGAGGACAAATTTTTTAAGGTAGGGCGAACTCTTAGCATACGCTCGGCACTCCTGTCACGAGCGCTCACCTCCATGAACCCACATGATCTAAAATGCTTGCAGTACTAGTCACGACTAAGGATTCAACAGCAACCTTGTCTAGCAAAAAGCCAAAATCATAGATAGAGTTCTTTCTTCCATAAAAAATACATGGTAAAAGACCAAATAAATGTGAAGAAATGAGTTTCAATGAAACAAGAAAATGCTTTGACTTTGTTATCCAAGCAAGAATATGTGAAAGTAAAAATAAAAGGGTATCAGAAAATCCTAGTCATAGTCCTTGTCAAGAAAAGGCAATTGGAATGTTGCCAATTCCAGAGTTAAAACAATCAACAAAGGTCATACGAAACAAAAGGTAACATTGTGAGGTAGTGCAGCTAGTGAAATAAAGTTAATTCAGAGATACTTTCTAAAACATCTGATTTAGAGGCTAATGCAGAGGATTAATATCTAAGTTGGCTAGCTTAGACAAGCAGAGGACACAATTATGTGTTTTCATATTCTTAGAGCAACTCAGACATCCTTCGGGAAGGGGAGGCTGCCGGGAACATTGGCTATATGTTAGATGTTCCACCAACAGCCCAGAACTATGCCGCGTACTGGCGGGGAGCACTTTATGTCTACCAGCATGAATTTCTTATGAAGTAAGCACGTCCGGTGATTAAATTGCTAGCTTAATTTTGTTATGGGTTTCATTCACGGCTAATAGAACAATTGCTTGATTTCTGCAGAATAAACTTGTCAAATAGCAAGTACCAACTGATTGGCCTGCCGGAAGGTTGTGATCCAGATTTTGAAAACTTTTATATAGGAAGATCAGAGAACGGAGTTTATTGTGGTTTCCTTTATAAATTTGATGGCTTAGGTTATGGATATGATGGCTATGGACTTAAGGTTTGCTTACTCGATGAATCCTGCAGCCACATGAAGTGGGTGCTGAAGCATGACATCAACCTCAAGCCTCTCTTGGCAGATTTTCCATTGAATTACGATAATAGACCCTGGACCTTGGAATATGGCAATGTCAATGATCACGATGACATCAGCAAAGCACCAATGAAAGAGGAATTTGATTGGAGTTTCGGCTGCTATAAGCCACATGATGCTGGATATATCCCCCGTCGATATGCCCTTTCTCTACTTGGATTTCACCCTAACCAGGAGGTCATCTTCTTTCATACACCCTCTAAAAGAGTAGTGGCCTATCATTTTGATTGCTCCAATATTGAAGACCTGGGGTGCTTCCCCACGGAAAGTCCCTACGATATAAGCATGTCTTTTCCATACACACCATGTCAGACCGGTGAACTATCAGACAACTAGTTTAATGATACTATGAAATTTAATCAGCATATTCAGTTCTTGTTGTTTAGTTTATATACGAGAACAATTGATTTTTATTATAGTAAAACTTTGAGAACGAATGATGGTTTTGCTAGAACATTGTTGCTTACATCTCATACAGGGACCTGTCTACATGCATGTCTAAATTTAACCATCAACCTCCCTCCTCGGTTCTGAGGCACTACCATCGATACAGATAGAAGTTTGTATCATATATGTAAATAGTTTGTTTATTTTCTTTTGGTTTTAAGGGTTTTGGAAATTTTGTTTTTTGTCATCCATATAGTTTTACAGTGCAAAGAAGTTTTATCTTTGAATTTGTTCTTGTCATCCATATAACTTTCCGGTTTTGTGTTTGTTTTTGTTTATTACGCATGGCACTAGTTGGTAGCATTCGCCGTTGTGCATTTATCCTCCATACGCAATCACTTATTTGCTTCTTCTTCCTCAAATCACTCTATCCATGGCATCTCCTGCTCCACGCAGAGATGCCGCACACCGTCGTCTTTTTGTTGTTGCCATCGTTGGGCCAACCTCTCCCTCGTCTCAGAGTAAGGCTATGTTCGCTGCAAGCTGGAACCAGGGCCATGCCGCGACCACGGTTCCGCCATGATTTTTTTTTTTGCTGCATAATTTTTTTGCTGGGACCACTTTAGATTTTTGCTGGAACCAGCTTTCGTTTTTGCTGCAAATTAAGAGCATGGTGGTGCCTTCATCACATGATTTTTTGCTACATCAATTTTTTTTTGCTGGAACCACTCTTGATTTTTCCTGGAACAAGCGCTCGACTTTGCTACAATGCTAGGATGGTGCTGGAGTGGCGATGGACGGTGGCTGCCATGTGTTTTGCTGCATCGATTTTTTTGCTGGAACCAGCAATTATTTTTGCTACATCCGGCCACCAGGGAAGCTACAACGGTTTAACATTTTTGCTACAACGGCGATGACGATCGGCACTGGCCAGATTTTTTGCTGGAACCGATACACTTCTTTGCTACAACTGGCTGACCTTTTTCCTGCTACTGGCAACCTGAGGGAGATTACAGTTTTTTTGCGAGCTCGCCATCAGAGGTGCTGCGGCCGACGCATGCCGGGGATGCAGCCGCCACGACCGGAGCTATGACGTAATGGGGAGCTGCAATTACAGGGACACACTCCTGCATACACGAAGCAGGCCAGAAACAAAGGAGATGACGACGGCCAGGGGAGGCGACCGGCGGTGAGGGCGGCGTGGGCGGCTATAGGAGAGAGACCCTGGCGGTGCTTCTAGACTAGCACATCGCTTGTCCCTGGCGGCGCGATGGGACGGTTACACAAAGAAAAAAGGGTTAATTAGGGGTGGAAGGACGAGGATCGTGCGGTTCTAATTTTTCGGATCGTACACTGCATGTACGACCGGCCCAAATTTGGGCGGCGCACCGGCGCGTATCTGTCGCCGATATTAATTTCGTCGATCAACCAAAGGGGGGAAAACACAGCTATTAATTTCAATGTTCAACCAAAAAGTGGGAAACACAGCTATTAATTTCATTGATCAACTAAAGGGGGAAAATGTAACTAAGAAATCAGTAACCACTTCAAAGCACAGTAAAGGTATCCAAGCATGTATAAATGATAGTAAAACTAAGTGGATTCGAGTAAGTCATGTACTACAAAGATATAAGGAATTACCTTAGGTATAAAGGAAAGAGAGACATTACTGACTCCCATTCGAGGTGAAAATGGATATTTCGTTGATTTAATAAGTTTACTTTTATCTGGCAGCAAGACCTCTCATTCCTAAAGTAGCTAATTTTCGGCCACCCTTCTTCAATTTAAATCATCCGTCCCTGGATGCCACTAGCTGCAACAGAATTGAAAAATTGTTCCTTATTAGCAACCCTCTCAAGGAAAGAACCTGATAGCTCCAACCCTCAAGGAAAGAACCTGAAACACGAGGGATTAGAAATTAGAGTAACTTCCCATTCATAAACCAGCAAGTTCGTAGATGGTCCTATAAACCTTCATAAACACGCAGGGCACATATGTACATTCATTAAGACAACTGCTTTCCTTATTTTGCCAATGGGCGCTCACCTTCATGAACCCACATGATCTAAAATGCGAATAAGGATTCAACAGCAACCCTGCCTAGCAAAAATTCAAACACTTCCCCGGACCCTGTGCAAGCGGGAGCTACTTGCATCGGGCTGCCCTTTTTTTATAGACAGAGTTCTTGCTTCCATCACAAGATGCATGAGAACCAAATAAATACGAAGAAATGTGTTTGAAGGAAACAAAAAAAATGCATTGACTTGGTCATATCCAAGAAAGAAATATGAAAGTAAAAAAAAAGGGTATCAGAAAATCCTAGTCATAGCCCTTCCTTGTCGAGAAAAGTCAATTGGAATGCTGTCTATTCAAGAGTTAAAACAAACAACTGAGGCGAATATGGCGAATCCTAACTGGTTCCATGCACAACGCATATCTCAGCCGCTGCTCCAACATAGGATCCGAGCCCTTTGCATGAGCATGGCCCCTCTTTCTCTCCTTTTCTTCTCAGTCTGACACATGCCTACGGTATCTTTCCTCTGTCCTCAAACTTCATTACTTTTTGTTTTCTTTTGACAGTTTGGATTGTTCATATCTTTATAATAAGAGATAGCTTTTAAAACATCTCATTTAGAGACTAATGCAGAGGAGGAATAGCCAAGTCAGCTAGCTTAGACAAGCAGAGGAGACAATTCTGTCTTTCATAATCTTAGAGCAACTCAGCTGAAACTCTGAAAACATTCTACAGGCTAAACCATTAGAAATCTATACTCGAAACTTAGCCAAGTAAATTCAATCTTGAAAAAATATTAGAGGGCATGGACATTAGCGAGTGCATTCTTATTTGTGCTTTTCCTAATAGTTTTCTGGGAACAAAATAATAATAATCTGTGCACCACCAACCTTTAGAGTGAAGGGATAAATTTTCCATAGCCCAGTGATTTAGCCTACAAAAACTATTCAACTAAATGAAAAGACACGCTTGTGACAGCATACCTACAAAACCAAAGTTAAATGCATGATTCTTTGAACAAAGCAAAAGGTCAAAATTCTGGACTGCGATGGCTGGCTATTGTTCCTAGCCAACATCCTGTGCAAACTGAAACTACAAAACGTGCGGGGAAGGCACCAGAAACAGGGATCCAACACAAGAGGAAAAAGAATGAAAAGAACAACCAGATCAACCAGACTGGATATACTACCTCGGTTCACAAACACTCCTATAAGATGTTTTGGATAGTTCACTATGAACTACATAAGGACTGAAATGAGTGACCAAACACATTAAAATGTATCTATATATATCCGAATCAGAAAAAAGTTAGAACATCTTATAATAGTGAACGGAGGGAGTATCATATAAGCTTAATATATAGGAACAGTAACAATTATATAGCAAGAAAAAATGCATAAACATGATGCTCAATTATTGTAGTTTTATCAAACGGGTGTACATGAAGTGCCGACGAGGCAATAGCAGGTATCCTATAGGATAAAGATAACAAAGGAAATGACAATGGAGACTCTGTGTAGGAAAAAATGGCGTACCACAGACAACAAAGTCCACAGAAATGTTTGCCTAAAATGCACAGATCAGTAAGGCTGTGCTTGGTTCAGCTTCAGCTGCCAACTTCTGGGTCCAAAAGCTAAAAGCTGAATCAAAGGGGGTTTCCAATAACCAAATTCTTAAGGGTGTGTTTGCTTTGGGGGATGAAGTGGAATGTAAAGGGTTCGACCTGCACCTGGGAGTGATTCTCGTATTCGGTTGAAAAATGGAATGGAACACATTGGTTGTTGGGAGAAGGATAGGGGCTGTTTGGATCGTGGCCGGCAGTTGCCATGCCAAAAATTTGGGTGTTGACTCATTGCATAGGGCATCGTTTGGATTAAGCCATGTTCGCACTGACACGCCGGGAAGCATCACACCGCCGTGTTTGATGGAGCAGCCGCTCCTAGTCCTGGCTGTTGGCATCGCCTGAGCACGCACCAGCGGGAGTTAAATCAGAAAAGAAGCACCGATCCAGATTTTGGTATTTGGGTGGCTGCTGTTGATCTTGTGCTTGAGTCCCAATCGATCTGTTCTTTTTTGTTTCTCTGCGGTTTGTTTTTGGAAGAGCATGCTCAAGCATTTGGTTATTGAATCTATGCTCACATGCCTGTTCTGAAATCCAATTCAATGTTTACCTGCCTTTGTTGCATCTTTGAATGGATGACCACTTTCTTCAGCCATTTTTGTTTGACTGAAATCGAATCTAACTCAATGTGAGATGAACAAATCCACTTTATTCCATCTCTCAAATCAAACACCAAAATGTAACCATTCCATTCCTTCGAGTTGTCTCTACCAAACACAAGGACAGAACCGACCACTCTAGTGGAATGGAACCTCAACAATCCATTACACTTCGTTCCCGAACCAAGCACACCCTAAGAGGCTGCAACTTACAGTAGGACGTTCTCCTACTGTTCAAGGTTCAAAAAAAAAAAGAGGCTGCAACTTCTCCAACTTTCCATAGTGCAATATCCGCAGCTAGCCGGGCCAAACTTTTCCAACTTCTGGGTCCAAAAGATAAATGGTGGCCTATACAACTGATATGAGCTGCAAAACTAATCCATCGAGCAACGTATTGATGCGCACCATGCAACTGCTGAATTAAGGAAACTGCTGCAAATGGGAAGTACCAATTTTATAACATCTATAATTATAATACATGTGGGAAAAGAACGAACTGGTTGATTGGTAAAACCAGAGAATAATACCGCACCTCATAAAAAAATCTTAATATGGGAGCACATACATATTTTGCAGAAGAACACTATGCATCTGATAAAGAAGCAAAGTTATGGTTCAAAAAAGGAAATGCAAAATGTCCCCTAAAGAAAATTTCAATGTACAGCTATGGCATACTTTGGTTTTTACAGATAATCTGTTACCACGTCTAGAACTGCTTCATAAACATTCTTTTGTTTTTAGTGATATGTATTGCTGCCGTACAAACAGGAAAATTAACTTTTTCGCTTAAAGCAAGGTACTACTAACTCACAAGTTCCATTCCTATCGGCCTATGCTCCTTTATGTTCTTCATTCTGTCAAATGATCATGACACCACTCATTTTTAGGAAGCTGCAAACAGATGGTAATAACAGTGAAAACTAACGAAAACTAAATTAGCATGCACTTTTTCTTACCACGTAGTGCTTACCTACCCACTGTTCTCCTATTCAAGTCATACAACCAAGTGCTGATTTTCTCCCAACCGGGCCTTCACACCTTTCCATTAATTGCTCAACAGAATATAACCGGTTCTTACACCACATTACAGTCAGATATGAGAAGGGAAAACCACCAAATGCTGATAAGAGAACCAAATCCAAATGAAAATGACACATGAATTTTAGAAGCACTGAGATAACTAGTTAGAAGCAATTTGGAGCAGCTGGCCATGTGAATCAAATATACTGGGAGTATTTTACTTAGAAACTATTTACTTTTCATTTTCTCTAGTCTTCATGTACGAGACAAATGTAAAAATCCTATAAAAACATGAACTATGACTCTGCAATTGATGATGTTTTCATATGATTCATGGTGATACAAAGTATGCTCAGCTGAAACATACAAAGGAAGCAATTTAAAAATTGTATACCTGGTGCAGACGAAAATCCTACTGATCAACTGAATCATGCGACCACCTGCATCAAGCATAAAAAATAAATAAATATTTGGAGTGGATCCAATTCTCATTTTCTACTCTAGTTCTATTGCAGAAAAATGTATGTAATCCTGATTTGTGCCGCTAGCCGACACACTAACAGAAGCCCCTTTCCCTAAAAGGTAGCTGTAGCTCAAGTAGCAAGTTTTCTTCATTCTATGTCATCTACTCCCTCCGTCCAATAATATAAGAGTGTAGTGTAAAAAACACTCCTATATTATGGGACAGAGGGAGTAACTAATAGCCAAACCAAGGTTTTTGAGTTGACGAGTCGATCTGAGGTAGCGACTCTTAAATAGTTGACCCTGTAGTTGCGACTAGCCACATCTCGTCGACACGTTGTTGAGTCAACTTTTTTTACGACTCATTGACTAGTCGTGACTAGTGGTTCAACTCAAAAACAGTGAGCCAAACTATAGATGTGTGGAGCTCCTTTCCCTAAAATGTAGTTATAACTGAAGTAGCAAATCTTCTTCATTCTATACCATCTAACTAATAGCTAAACTATATATGGGAGACGTTTAGTAACAAAATATTGCTGCACAAAACAGGAAAAAATTTAGATGGGTCCATGGGCTTGGTGCTTCACCATCGTCCATCATTGTGGATGTAAATGTAGTTCCCTTGATCCCCATGGAAGAGGCTGAGATCGACGGTTACACGCAGTGAGCCCCTTTCCATCACACCAGGACTACCATGACAGTCACCCAATATGGGTGCAGTAGCTTGACAAGGCGCCGGATACCATGGAGAAGGAGTGCACAGAGAGTTGGGTGGGGAGGGGCTGGATTATTATTCATCATGAGGTGTAGGCTTGGACCACTCGCTTGATCGGTTCTTACCATGGAAAGGAGCACGTGGCTGCTGGGCCCAAGAGTAACTAGGGCCCAGCGGAAAGCGCTAGGCAGATTAACCAACGAAGAGTAGGGTGAGAAAGGAAACTAAGGAGCAGCTCTCAAGCAGGAAGACACACATCAAACGAGGATATGGCTATGCGGAAAAGCAAAGGCAAAAAAGCTAACCTAAACATCGACACTTGGATGGATACTGAGGATATGACCTCTTGGATAATGACATCAGCGTCTGCTTGGCCCTGCCACATACACGAAGCGGCATTTCTACCAAACCCAACTCTTTGCCTCATGGCAAATGTGGGACAATGGTCGAAAAGGAATTGTGAAAAGGAGAAAGGGATGTGGTGAAAACGTAGTCGAACCCCAAAACATGACGTGATGAAAATCGGCTGCTGCAGGAGGACGGAGGCCCCACTACGAGAGAAGCAACGACCAAATTACCAAAGTCCATCAGCTTCGATGAAAACAAACAGCCAGTACCGATAAAGAAAGAAACGACTACCAGATTGAGAAACCCACAATTGCCAATCTCTGGGTAGCTCTCCCAGCCCAAGTCCAGGACCATTTGACGAAAGTAATACATTCATACTTTACTACATGTGGTGGGATTGGATTTGCTTGCCCGATTTAATTAATGCATAAACCTGTTCAGATTTCAGAGTATACATCCCATTTTTACTGTAGCCACACTGTAGTTAATGATCTACCTAGGAAAAACTCTACTTTTGGTTCCCCGACTATTGCCTTGGTTTAATTTACCCCCCAAAACTCAAAACCATCCAAAACTTGCACCTTCAGTTGTCAACTATCAAAACTATACTGGCAACACTAGAGGAAAAGAGTGCGGAGACACACGGGTTCAGAATTCCATTCAGAGCCCCAACGCCCAGGAATCAACTTGTCTTATGATAGGGATAGCATAGGAAATGAGGTTCTATCTCTTACAAGCGACAACTAGTATCAACTAGCACATAGGTAGCTTCCCCACAAAAAAAGAAGAATACATAAGCCAGGCATACCACAGCATCATTATTGTTGTGACATCAGTGATAAGGTATTGTATGGAAGAACAAATGTCTGAGTGGAACTAGTAGTAAAATAAAGAGACAATTGACAAAGTCACAAGGCTTTTTCTCTCACAGCTAAACACAAGGTGCCCACTTGGTATGAGTCGTTCATCTTATTAAGAGAAATATGCAGATCATACGAAATTGCAAGGTTCATAAGATGTATGACAATATAGGATTATGTACCCTGCAGCTGTGGTGGCTCAATTGCTGGAACAGTACTTTGCTGCTGTGTTGGCTCAATGGCTGGAACTGTACCTGTGCAGCAACCAATCTCATTAGTGATGACTACACAAGGCATAGCTCAAAAAGATTAGTAAAAATTAACTTCACCATCACCGAATTAATGACTGAACTTTCTCCAGTAAAGAAAAGGTAAAATAGCTTGAGAAACCCAGTGTTTGAGCACCCAATTAAGGCTCAAGGCCACCCTAACATCGCTAAAATACGAAATTATCAAAAAAGACGCAATATTCATTTCAAATAATGTTGCATTTTCTGGTTGTTCTCAAATCACCAGATTCCCAAGTATGATCAACCATTAATAATTATGAGTTATCGAACATTTGGAAGCTGCTAACAATACTCTCAAATGTTAAAAGTAATGCAGAAGCAGAGGGATTATCCTCACAGCCTTGTTTTTTTGTAAACAATAATCATCTTGACATCTAGACAAAATTCTGTGAAACAGGTATTATGAATAGTCAACAATTTATTACTCAATTTGTTTTGGTGGGTAACTATTGCAACAGAATGATCAGATTCTTCTGAGAAATTCCTTGCTCCAGGGCAAAAGGTAGAATAAAAGAGGATAACACATGAGAATTTTGTCCTCTTCACACGGCCAAATGACAATTGAAATAACATATACACAAAAAAGTCAAGATGACAGGACATAATAGCAATGGACATCTGAATTTAGGGGCATATGAGAGATTTCTTTGAGAAAACACGAAGGACCTTTGCGGTTCATTTCATTGAAAAGAGAGAGTTTTTGGTTACAGTCCTTCTAAGAGATAAGTTACAGGTAGGGAGCAAGACTAACGCACGTCCCAGGTCGTGGGTAGCACAGTTCTAAGCCCGGTGGCACCTGCGCTAGCCCATAGGCTAGCCTCATCTTTGATTCCACGACCAATGTGTTAAAAGAAGGCCCAGGACGGTCAAAATGCAATCACATTTCGGTGCTTCCAAATCATCCAAGGCATGAGAAGCGTCGCGGAGGCGAGCCCTTTGCGCATCAGCTTTGGTGTGCCTTGCCTCGCAGCTTCAGTGCTTCCAAATCATCCACGGCGTGAGAAAAGTCATCGGGCTGGGGATAGCAAAACAGGACCACGTAATCCACGGAGAGCGAGATGGGAAGGATCGATCTTCGAGGGAACGGCTGACAAAGGATCCCCATCTCAGTGGCGCGCTTGAAAAAGCGGCCAAGAGTGTCAACGGCTAGGACGAACAACTATGGTGACATGGGATCGCCTTGGCATAGCTCCCCAATGATGCCAAATGGTAGGCCCGGTGTCCCCATTCAGCACAGTTGCTAGAACAAGAGCCAGAGGATGCCACAACAGGGGGCGCTCCGGGGAGGGGTGGGGATGTTGTTGGGAGGGCCGCCAGCAAGAATTCATAGGCAGGGAAGCTGGAGGACAGCTATGTCAGGCTAGGAAGGTAGCGGAAGGAGCGTGAGCGATAGCAATATTTCCTGGGCATTGAGATGCCACCTATATTGTTTACCATTGGCGATTGCAGGTCAAAATGGTCATGTGTGATCGCCATATCAAACACAGAGAATCCAGTCCAAAAAATTATTAAACTAAAAAGAGGTGAGTAAAACCAAGACACCAATTCCAGTAATTTAACAAATAACAATTGAGTATGAGCCGCACAGGTATAAATTTCTAACCTTTCAGTCAGCATGTTAAAATGTGTGTGTGTGTGGGGGGGGCGGGGGGGGGGGGGGGGGGGGGAAGGATAAGCATTTATCAGCAGCACGATCATGAAACATGCTAAGGTTTGTTTGACATATTTGTTCGTTATCTGTAGCTGTGTTTTCAATTTCGGCCGAAAAAAACAGATTTCGGCCGAATTTCGGCCATCTCGGCCTAGGGCGAAATCTATCTTCCGCCGAAATTGGTCAAATTTGAGAAATTTTGATCAAATTTTAATCAAATTTCAGTCAAAAATTGGTCAAATTTAGGCCGAAATTTTTAAAAACGACCGAAATTCGGCCATCTCGACCTAGGGCGAGAAAAATCACAAACCGAAAATCAAAACGCTGATCTGTAGATGTCAGCAACTTAGCCATATGTATTATTAATTAGTCGTAATACAACATCAAGAGCTGGGCATAAGAAACTTGCTACATAGAATGATATGTTTACTAAGTTATATTGTTCATAGAGAATATTCTGCTACAACGAAAAGTATGCATGCCGAAGCAATTGAACCCCCTTTAGAGTAAGGTATACTTAAATTTAAGGTGTACGCTTTGCATGAAAGGTGCCTTTGACTACACTCATCTTAATCAAATTGACCAATTATCACAATGTTTTTCTAAATGCTGCAAGAACCTGATGTTAGGACAGCAGACCAAACCCGGGGCGTGCGCGCACCCACTGATCAGACTAGGATGGTTCCTCACAATGAGGTTATATAGAATGTTTGCTAACCTTCGCAGAAATGATATGATAGAATAAATAGTGAAAATATTTTGCTACCTTTCAGGACAAATACAGTTCAATTATAGAAGAAAAAAGTATTAATTTTAACGATTAAGAGAAAAGGATAACTAAGTTGTTAGCAAACACTTCAAAGCACAATAAAGACACTGCTACAACCATGTATGAACAATAAGCGGAGATTCAGCTACCCCTATGATGTAATGGTAAGCAATTACCTGCAGTATAGAAATCTGCGAACAGATGGTAGGACTTCTCGAAAAATATTTGATTAAGTTTCCTGGACTGCATGGCCTCAAGTTGAACAATGAAGGCATAGTATTGTAAATAGCCAGACACCGATATAAAAACCGCGTTAGCATCCTCGGAGTACCCGACTATAGCTCCCTTCCCTGTCTTAATCCGACGTGGCAGACCAATGATCTTGTGAATGTCAATAATCTTGTGGCGCACCCATGAGGCAACACCCTGACTACTGACCTTGCGTTTCCACATATTGAAGCTCGGATACAAAAATACAGCGAGGCCAACACTGCCATCCTCTAACCTGATGATCCGACTGTTGCCGCGGTTGATGCCCGCACTTGAAGGCCTCTCTGTCACAGCTAGTCTCTGGCTATCCAAATCAAACTCGAGTATGCCATTGTCCGACCCATGCAACAACCAGTAGAGGACATTGCCCACAAGCGTGCAGGGGAGACGGTTAACCATACCGGGGAGATTGTAGACCAAACCGGCACATGGTTGCGTCGTTGAAACTTGATCTCCCCACATGCCGGTCTCTGAGGAGTAAACCCAGGCGACGGTTAGATCTTGTTTCTCTCTGGTGCCTACCAAGACAACCTTGAAGGGGCATGGGTGGCAGTCTCCGTGCACGTGGCCCTGGTCGTCGCCTACAGCGCAGAGCACGCCTCCGCTGAAGTCGTGCACACACTGTAAGAAATCTGACGGAATGTCGACGCTGCGGCAGTCACCGGAGACAGGATGAAACACGAGGAACATAGGCCAAAACCGGATGACCATAAGGACCCAGCCGTGGCGGCACCCGAGCAGAACCCACGAATTGAACGGGAAATCGTCGCCGTCGCCGCCGGGCCGCAGGGAGAAGCGCGCGCGAGGGATGCGGTCGGGGCGGTCGAGGATGGGCGTGAAGACCAGCTCCCCGTCGCCCTTCTCGAAGAAGCCGAGGACGGGGGGCCTCCGGTGGTGGGCGACGAAGCGGCGGCGGAAGGCGGGGGCGGCGGCGACGCCTTCCCATAGCTTGGAGACGAGGGCGGCGCGGAGGAGCGAGGAGGGCATCGGGGGGACGCGGAGGAGGATCTCCCCGAGGAGGTCCTCGTTGTCCAGCGGCGCGGCCGTCCGCGGGTGGCGGCGGCGGAGAGCCATCTCGTCGCCGCCGGCCTGGTGGCTCATCTGGATGTGGGGTAGGGTTTGTTTGAAACGGAAATGGGGGGAGTCAGACCGGAGGGAGACGCATAGGAGAAGTGAGGAATACACGGGCTGGCCTCTCACTAGAAAAGCTCAGTGATGGATTACGGCCCAACAAACATAAAAAGATATCGGTGCTTTTTTTTTGCGGGTGAAAAAAAAAACATGCCTGTGCTGATTCATGGAACAATATAATTAGCTTACCTTCAAAAAAAATATAATTAGCTAAAAAAAGTAATGGGACGGTTATCCCTGAAAAGAAAAACTAATGTTAGGTTCTCTCTCAAAAAAAATTGATGTCAGTTTCGTTTCTACTATCTCCGTTCTTAAATAGTATTTGTCTTTCTAGAGATTTTAAAAAGTGACTACATATAAAATAAAATGAATGAATCTACACTCTAAAATATGTTTATATACATTTGTATATGATAGTCTATTTGAAACCTCTAAAAAGACAAATATTTAGAAATGAAGGAAGTAATAAAAACTAGGATCGCGTTGGACGGCGTTGGGTGATGGCTGCGCGGCGGCGTGTGGAGGGCCCGGGATCTAGGTGCCTGCGGTGGCGGTGTTGGCGGTGGACGGACTCGGACTCGGCCATGGTGAGCGTTGGAACTATTGATTGGGGTACCGACGCCCTAATCTGATCTCGGTTGCGGCACGTGGTCTTGGCCTTTTTTTGCGCATGAAAATAGAAGATGCCTATGCTGATTTGTAGGAGCAACTAGGGTTTCCTAAAAAATGTTATGATTGTCAAAAGAAATTATATCATTTCTCTAAAATAACTAATGTTACAGTTTTCTCTCTAACTAGTAATCGGGCACGTGTGCACGTGCAAGTGTCAGCTCATACAAAAAAAAATCTCAATATGGCCATTGTTGGTAGTTTTTTTGTTTAGAGGGTGCCAATGTTGGTAGTTTGTTATGTGACGAGCTTTGGAAGCGAACATTCCACTAGCTGGAATGCTTAATAATTTTTTTTTCGGGAATAATACTTGTATTACTCAATTACCAGGTCCTTACAATCCTCTTGGACAAACTTCAAAACATCCTCAAGGCCCGAACCGATCCACGTAATTGTTCGACCCTCTACTCTAGCAAAACTAGCTAGTCTATCACTCACTTTATTTTAACAACGAGGAACAAGAGTAATACAAGATTGTCTAAGACTCAACGGTAACTTAATTTCGCCAACCAGAGAAGCATAAACCGACCGATCCACCTCGCCACAGGAAATCATAGCCACCGCCGTACTCGAGTCCATCTCGATTTCGATTGGACGATCACAACGCTGAAGTGCGAAAGACAATCCTTTCATACATTCACACAACTCCGCCTCTAGAGCATCTCTGCACGAGAACAGGGGCTATGCAAGATGAGAAGATGACCGAACCAACAACATCACGCAAGATCATCCCGGCACCTGCACCACCACCAGATGAATAAAAACCATCCGTATTTAGCTTAACCCATCCTTGTTGAGGCGGCCTCCACTCAGATTCATGAACTGGAGCCTTAACAGGAGGTGTGGCAGTGAGGTCATAAGAAATACTGCACCTTCCTTTGGCTGGGTCACAGTGGGAGTTAAGCTTGATACCGAGCAGTGTATCCAAATAATTTTGCAGAAAGCTTATAGAGACAGCCATGGGCGGGGCAGGTTTAGAATGTGTTACTTCGTTTCGAATATACCAGCTTCTCCAGAAAATTAATAATACCATGCATCTCTGAATATCACTCAGCTCACCAAGTGCATGAAGCAGCCACTCCTTCCCACTGTGTTGAAACGAACTCAGAGCAGGTAGACACCACACATCTGCCATGGACAAGTAAAGGTCGCGTCCAAACTGGCATCCCACGAACGGGTGAAAATTGTCCTCCACTTCCATGCCGCAAACAGGACACTTACTAGACAATTCCAGATCAATTTTGTGCTTATTTTTGTTAAAATAAATTTGAGGCGCTCCGTTGATCTACCGAGGATCAAGCAATCACACAAGCACGACACCGAAATTTGTTAACGAGGTTTATCGATATGGCTATATCCCCGGGGCATGACTACGGGCGCTCCTCCCCATGACACCGTCACAATACCGCACCACGGCCGTCCGGGCGCCGGCACACGCCGCCGGCTCCCATGCGTGCCTATGCTATTATGTTGGCATAGATTACATCGTGTGTCTACCCCTGATATATATGAGAGGCCTAGGATACAAGTGTCCTATTAGGACACAACTCCTATCCTGTCTATACACAGTCCAAACCAAGTCCAACTGTAACCTACCTTGTACAATAATATTCGACATAATTCTAACAAACTCCACCTTGGCGAATATTCTCCACCACCTTGAATTCGTCCGTGCGTCGAACCTCCACGTACATTAGACTTGAGATACACCATGAGCACCGCTGCTACTCCCAGACTCCATGTGACTCCACCTGCAACTGTAGTCCTTCTCGTCTTCTTAGCAGTCAACTCTCAAGCAAAATTAAATTCCTCGTTACTCTACTTTGTGCTCCCAACTTTCGAAGTATCCGCTCAACGCCATCACACACTGATCATTAATCTGCGTGAAAATGAACAACTCACATATTGGGTGTCACATATAAGAGTTACCTGAACTCAACATCACCGCTCTTTCATGACCGTCTGTCTGAAACTTGAATGAATTTCACCGTTGCCCTGTGTCACCCTGAGTCAAATTCGCAGTTGTCTCATCCTTTTCTCCCTGTTAGTCTTTGACATGTCCCACAGCTATAGCACTCCGCCTCTTTCTGTCTTGTCATCCGCACTTTGCCATGTGCACTGAGCACCACAGAATATACGGCCATATACTCTCTCTGTTTTGACAATTTTAGACTTTTCACCACTTTCTCAGATTCTCCATGGTCAACTCTTGTCCATCAACCGGCACCGATAGACCCAGTCACCAACTCGAATCTGGTACTCGTCAACACTGCTTCAGCACCCCTGCACAATTTGTCTGACCACATGTCTGACCACCAGTGCCTTGGCCTGTCGCTGTGTCCCGTGCTTACCGCACGCCTCGCCGCTATCACCGCGTCGAGCCTCTGCTGTCCTGGTCGAGTCTCCCGGGTAGCTAGCCCCCACTATCTCAACTCCCACTGCAGAGAACCATCGATCATCACTGACCGATGCCGAGTATCACGCCTCCATCAGACCACTGGTACCCAGTCTGAAACGACGTGTCTCTCGCTATCCCGCTGAAATAGGCTTCGACTCTCTGTTAACTTACGCCGTAGCCCCTCCATCAGCACAGAGTGTAGTCATCCGTCAGACTCCAGCTCCACCTTCAACATGACTCCATGGTGGTTGTACGTGCCACCCTCCCGCGCCCTGTCGACTCCAAACTCTCATGTCAACCGTCTTGAGTCAACCCTACGCAATAGTCTATCGAAGCCGCACAAGCCCTCAAGCCTGCACCACGTGTTTCCATGCCCCAGAAGTCGGCCACCATCAGCATCACGCTCCTATGTCATCGTCGCTGAAATCACCGCCGTCTTCTGCATTGACCGACATCCATGTCGGTCCGTCAGACAGTCCAGTCCGACCCAGCCGAAATTATCTGACTGCAACCATGCTTCACCCTGCGTCGTGTCCGCTTCGTACAATTGTGCATTGCCTTAACGCCTTGTGTATGCATGATCCCGCACAACGCGCTTCAGGTTCCCAAATCAGTTTCGCGAATCCTCATCATCACATGATAATTCCATCTCAGCTAGCATGACTTCTCAAAACACATTCAAGCATCCTTGTTGCGCCAACAAATCTCTCACTTTGTCTGCCACAACCTAAAGTTTTAGTACCCCATGGTGCTATGATCTTCATACGGCTAACCCGTGAAAAATACCCTAGCTTTATTCACGTGATACCCAAGTACAATAGCAGAACATAGCCTGTATGCCTCTGTGTACTAATAGCAATCCAACACGTGATTTGACTCCCTGGCATAGCTACCAATGCTAGCAATTGCTTTGCCAAAATCCTTCCTGCTAGTTCCTGATGGGTGCGTATCAATGGATATTTTCTCTCCGCCGAATCGATCTGCTGTTGCCTCTTTTCACGTCATACACGTTTTCTTTATAACAAATATCTCATGGCTGTCCAGCCTGCGTACAGATCAGCTCCCGCGTCCTTGCCGGCTTCCGACACCATGCTCCCGTGCACCAAGCTACTACAATTGAGCCACGCATTGCTGCTGCTCCCATGCACCCTCGGCCACGCACGGGCAGCACCTGTCCTTAACACGCTCCCGCTAGTCAGCCTGCAGCAGGGCCTTTGCCTAGCATGCCCGCGCCTGCAACGGACCACCTGCCCAGCGGCCGAGATGGGCCTTGGCCTTGCATACGCCACCGCTGCCTCCGTCCGGACGCTGCTGTCTAGCGACTCCGCGTACACCGCCAACACGCAACTACTCGCTCGATCCGATCTTGTCGGTAACTCGGTATGCCTCTAATCGTTGCCGCTGATTCCGATCTGCCACCGCCTTGCTGCTTCCTCTGCTTCTGATTCCTACCGCAGTTGCTATACTGGCCGAGACTTCTCGGCGACATTAAAACTGCCCACAACATCCGCTGCCGCTCAATCCCGCCGCCTGTCATCGACCTTTTCCACAACCACGACCTCCTTTAAATCAACAATCCGCAACCTCTTCAAACCTTGCTCTGATACCACTTGTTAGAATAAATCCGAGGCGCTCCGTCGATCTACCGAGGATCAAGCAATCGCACAAGCACGACACCGAGATTTGTTAACGAGGTTCACCGATATGGCTACATCCCCGGGGCATGACTACGGGCGCTCCTCCTCATGACACCGTCACAATACCGCACCCCGGCCGTCCGGGCGCCGGCACACGCCGCCGGCTCCCCTGCGTGCTGATACGTCTCCAACGTATCTATAATTTTTTATTGCTCCATACTATATTATCTACTGTTTTGGATTATATTGGGCTTTATTTTCCACTTTTATATTATTTTTGGGACTAACCTATTAACTGGACGCCCAGCCCAGAATTGCTGTTTTTTGCCTATTTCAGTGTTTCAAAGAAACAGAATATCAAACGGAGTCCAAACAGAAAAATCCTTTTTGGAACGTGATTTTCTTCTCGGATAAGACCCAGGAGACTTGGACCCTACTCCAAGAAGTACCGGAGGCGGTCACGAGGGTAGGGGACGCCCCCCCTACAGGGCGGGCCCCCCCTGCCTCGTGGGCCCCTCGGTGCTCCACCGACGTACTCCTTCCTCCTATATATACCCACGTACCCCCAAACGATCAGAACAGGAGCCAAAAACCTAATTCCACCGCCGCAACTTTCTGTATCCACGAGATCCCATCTTGGGGCCTGTTCCGGAGCTCCGCCAGAGAGGGCCATCATCACAGAGGGCTTCTACACCATCAAAGCCCCTCCGATGAAGTGTGAGTAGTTTACCTCAGACCTTCGGGTCCATAGTTATTAGCTAGATGGCTTCTTCTCTCTTTTTGGATCTCAATACAATGTTCTCCCCCTCTCTTGTGGAGATCTATTCGATGTAATCTTCTTCTTTTGCGGTGTGTTTGTTGAGACCGATGAATTGTGAGTTTATGATCAAGTCTATCTATGAACAATATTTGAATCTTCTCTGAATTTTTTTATGTATGATTGGTTATCTTTACAAGTCTCTTTGAATTATCTGTTTGGTTTGGCCAACTAGATTGTTAGTTCTTGCCATGGGAGAAGTGCTTAGCTCTGGGTTCGATCTTGCGGTGTTCTTTCCCAGTGACAGAAGGGGCAGCAAGACACGTATTGTATCGTTGCCATCGAGGATAACAAGATGGGGTTTATTTCATATTGCATGAATTTATCTCTCTACATCATGTCATCTTGCTTAAAGTGTTAGTCTGTTTTTAACTTAATACTCTAGATGCATGCTGGATAGCGGTCGATGAGTGGAGTAATAGTAGTAGATGCAGAATCATTTCGATCTACTAGTCACGGACGTGATGCCTATATACATGATCATGCCTAGATATTCTCATAACTATGCTTAATTCTGTCAATTGCTCAACAATAATTTGTTCACCCACCGTAGAAAACTTATGCTCTTGAGAGAAGCCACTAGTGAAACCTATGGCCCCCGGGTCTATTCTCATCATATCAATCTCCATCACTTTAATCTTGTTTTGTTTTTACTTTGCCTTTTGCTTTTCACTTTGCATCTTTATATCAAAAATACCAAAAATATTATCTATCAGATCTCACTTCCGTAAGTGACCGTGAAGGGATTGACAACCCCTAATCGCGTTGGTTGCGTTGAGCTCTTTGTGTTGTGTAGGTACGAGGGACTTGCGCGTGGCCTCCTACTGGATTGATACCTTGGTTCTAAAAAACTGAGGGAAATACTTACGCTACTCTACTGCATCATCCTTTACTCTTCGGGGAAAACCAACGCAAGCTCAAGAGGTAGCAAGAAGAATTTCTGCTGCCGTTGCCGGGGAGTCTACGCAAAGAGTCAACATACCAAGTACCCATCACAATCCCTATCTCCCGCATTACATTAGTTGCCATTTGCCTCTCGTTTTTCTCTCCCCCACTTCACCCTTGCCGTTTTATTCGCCCTCTCTTTCTCCTTCCCCTTCTCCTTCTCCGTTTGCCTTTTTTTCGCTTGCCTTTTGTTTGCTCGTGTGTTGGATTGCTTGTTTGTCGCGATGGCTCAAGATACTACCAAATTGTGTGACTTCACCAATACCAACAATAATGATTTTCTTAGCACTCTGATTGCTCCTCTTGCCAATACTGAATCTTGTGAAATCAATACTGCTTTGTTGAATCTTGTTATGAAAGATCAATTCGCCGGCCTTCCTAGTGAAGATGCCGCTACTCATCTGAATAGCTTAGTTGATTTCTGTGATATGCAAAAGAAAAAAGATGTCGATAATGATGTCGTTAAATTGAAGCTATTTCCTTTTTCGCTTAGAGATCGTGCTAAAGCTTGGTTTTCGTCTTTGCCTAAAAATAGTATTGATTCTTGGAACAAGTGCAAAGATGCTTTTATCTCTAAGTATTTTCCTCCCGCTAAGATCATCTCTCTTAGAAACGATATTATGAATTTTAAGCAACTTGATCATGAACATGTTGCACAAGCTTGGGAGAGAATGAAATTAATGATATGTAATTGCCCTACTCATGGTTTAAATTTGTGGATGATTATACAAAAAATTTATGTCGGATTGAATTTTTCTTCTAGATATCTTTTAGATTCGGCCGCGGGAGGCACTTTTATGGAAATCACTTTAGGAGATGCTACTAAACTCCTAGATAATATTATGGTTAATTATTGTCAATGGCATACTGAAAGATCTTCTAATAAAAAAGTGCATGCGATAGAAGAAATCAATTTTTTGAGTGGAAAGATGGATGAACTTATGAAATTATTTGCTACTAAGAGTGTTTCTTCTGATCCTAATGATATGCCTTTGTCTACCTTGATTGAGAATAACAATGAATCTATGGATGTGAATTTTGTTGGTAGGAATAATTTTGGTAACAATGCTTACAGAGGGAATTTTAATCCTAGGCCATATCCTAGTAATCCTTCTAATAATTATGGAAATTCCTACAATAACTCTTATGGAAATTATAATAAGACGCCCTCTGAATTTGAGAATAGTGTTAAAGAGTTTATGAATTCACAAAAGAATTTTAATGCTTTGCTTGAAGAGAAAGTGCTTAAAGTTGATGATTTGGCTAGGAACGTTGATAGAATTTCTCTTGAGATTGATTCTTTAAAGCTTAGATATATTCCTCCTAAGCATGATATCAATGAGTCTCTCAAAGCTATGAGAATTTCCATTGATGAGTGCAAGGAAAGAACCGCTAGGATGCGTGCTTCAAAAGATGCCTTTATTAAAGCGTGTTCTTCCAATACCTATGAAAATCAAGATGAAGATCTAAAAGTTATTGATTTGTCCCCTATCAAATCTTTGTTTTGCAATATGAATCTTGATGAAACTGAATATGATCCTCCTTTACCTAGAAGGCGTTCCAAAAATTCGGAGTATTTAGATCTTTATGATGAAATTGATGAAAGTGGGATTGAAAGAAATAAAAATTTAGATGTTGCTAAACCCACTATATTGGATTTCAAGGAATTTAATTATGAAAGTTGCTCTTTGATTGATTGTATTTCCTTGTTGCAATCCGTGCTAAACTCTCCGCATGCTTATAGTCAAAAGAAAGCCTTCACCGAACATATTGTTGATGCCTTGATGCAATCTTATGAAGAAAAACTTGAGTTGAAAGTCTCTATCCCTAGAAAACTCTATGATGAGTGGGAACCAACTATCAAAATTAAAATTAAAGATCATGAGTTTTATGCTTTGTGTGATTTGGGTGCTAGTGTCTCCACTATCCCCAAAACTTTGTGTGATTTGCTAGATTTCCACGATCTTGATGATTGCTCTTTAAACCTACATCTCGCGGATTCTACTATTAAGACCTATGGGAAGGATTAACGATGTTCTTATTGTTGCAAATAGGAATTATGTGCCCGTAGATTTCATTGTTCTTGATGTAGATTGCAATCCTTCTTGCCCTATTATTCTTGGTAGACCTTTCCTTAGAACGGTTGGTGCCATTATTGATATGAAGGAAGGGAATATTAGATTCCAATTTCCATTAAAAAAAAGGGCATGGAACACTTTCCAAGAAAGAAAATAAAATTGTCATATGAAACCATCATGAGAGCCACTTATGGATTGCCTTCCAAAGATGGCAATACCTAGATCTATCCTCGCTTTTATGCCTAGCTAGGGGCGTTAAACGATAGCGCTTATTGGGAGGCAACCCAATTTTTTTTTTGTTTTTTTTGTGTTTTTCTTATGTTAGGGAATAAATAACCCATCTACCCTCTGTTTGGATGTGGTTTTGTGTTTTAATTAGTGTTTGTGCCAAGCTAGACCTATTGGATCGTCTTGGATGATAGTTATTTGATCTTGCTGTAATTTCCAGAAACTTTGCGTTCAGTGCCCGAATTACTAAAAATCATAAGAACGTGATAAAATACTGATTCCAATTGCTTCTGATAAATAAACAAATTATCTAGGTCGTCTAATTTTGGTAGATTTTTTGGAGTTCCAGAAGTTTGCATTAGTTACAGATTACCACAGACTGTTCTGTTTTTGACAGATTCTGTTTTTCGTGTGTTGTTTGCTTATTTTGATGAATCTATGGTTAGTAAAATAGTTTATAATCCATAGAGAAGTTGGAATACAGTAGGTTTAACACTAAAATAAAGAAAGAATGAGTTCATTACAGTACCTTGAAGTGGTCTTATGTTTTCTTTCTCTAACGGAGCTCACGAGATTTCTATTGAGTTTTGTGTTGTGAAGTTTTCAAGTTTTGCGTGAGTTCTTTTGATGGATTATGGAACAAGGAGTGGCAAGAGCCTAAGCTTGGGGATGTCCATGGCACCCCCAAGATAATCCAAGGACACCAAAAATTCAAAGCTTGGGGATGCCCCGGAAGGCATCCCCTCTTTCGTCCACTTCCATCGGTAATTTACTTGGAGCTATATTTTTATTCACCAACATGATATGTGTTTTGCTTGGAGCATCTTGTATTATTTGTGTCTTTGTTTGTTAGTGTGCCACAATCATCCTTGCTGTACACACCTTTTGAGAGAGTCATCTATGAATTAAAATTTGATAGAATACTCTATGTGCTTCACTTATATCTTTTGAGCTATGTAGTTTTGCTCTATGTGCTTCACTTATATCTTTTGAGCGTTGAAATTTTGCTCTATGTGCTTCACTTAGATATTTTAGAGCACGGTGGTGGATTGTTTTAAAGAAACTATGATCTCTCATGCTTCACTTAAATTATTTTGAGAGTCATAATAGCATGGTAATTTGCTTAATAATATCTTGCTTGGTATTCAAGATTTGTGAAACTTTCTTTTGAGTGCGTTGAATACTAAGAAAAGTTGGATGATTGATAATTGTTTTGAGATATGGAGGTAGTAATATCAAAGTCATGCTAGTAGACTAATTGTGAATTTGAGAGGTGCTTGAGTTAAAGTTTGCAAGTCCCGTAGCATGCACGTATGGTTAACATTATGCAACAAATTTGAAACATGAGGTGTTATTTGATTGTCCTCCTTATGAGCGGCGGTCGGGGACGAGCGATGGTCTTTTCCTACCAATCTATCGCCCTAGGAGAATGCACGTAATACTTTGGTTTTTGATGGATTGTAGATTTTTGCAATAAGTATATGAGTTCTTTATGACTAATGTTGAGTCCATGGATTATACGCACTCTCACCCTTCCATCATTGCTAGCCTCTACGGTACCGTGCATTGCCCTTTCTCACATTGAGAGTTGGTGCAAACTTCGCCGGTGCATCCAAACCCCGTGATATGATACGCTCTTTCACACATAAACCTCCTTATATCTTCCTCAAAACAGCCACCATACCTACCTATTATGGCATTTCCATAGCCATTCCAAGATATATTGCCATGCAACTTTCCACCATCCAGTTTATCATGACACATTCATCATTGTCATATTGCTTAGCATGATCATGTAGTTGACATAGTATTTGTGGAAAAGCCACCGTTCATAATTTTTACTTGTCACTCTTGATTCATTGCATATCCCGGTACACCGCCGAAGGCATTCATATAGAGTCATACTTTGTTCTAGTATCGAGTTGTAATCATTGAGTTGTAAATAAATAGAAGTGTGATGATCATCATTCAATAGAGTATTGTCCAAAAAAAAGAGAAAGGCCAAAGAAAAAAAAAGAAGGCCCAAAAAAACAAAAAGGGGCAATGTTACTATCCTTTTTTCCACACTTGTGCTTCAAAGTAGCACCATGATATGGCGAGTCTCATATATTGTGCTTCAAAGTAGCACCATGTTCTTCATGTAGAGAGTCTCTTGAGTTATCACTTTCATATACTAGTGGGAATTTTTCATTATAGAACTTGGCTTGTATATTCCAACAATGGGCCTCCTCAAGTGCCCAAGGTCTTCATGAGCAAGCAAGTTGGATGCACGCCCACTTAGTTTCTTTTGTTGAGCTTTCATACATTTATAGCTCTAGTGCATCCGTTGCATGGCAATCCCTACTCCTCGCATTAACATCAATCGATGGGCATCTCCCTAGCCCATTGATTAGCCTCGTTGATGTGAGACTTTCTCCTTTTTTGTCTTCTCCACACAACCCCCATCATTATATTCTATTCCACCCATAGTGCTATATCCATGGCTCACGCTCATGTATTGCGTGAAAGTTTATGAGTTTGAAATTATTAAGGTATGAAACAATTGCTTGGCTTGTCATCGGGGTTGTGCATGATGAGATCATTCTTGTGTGACGAAAATGGAGCATGACTAAACTATATGATTTTGTAGGGATGAACTTTCTTTGGCCATGTTACTTTGATAAAATATAATTGCTTTGTTAGTTTGCTTGAAGTGTTATTATTCTTTATGTCAATATGAACTTTTGTCTTGAATCTTTCTAATCTGAATATTCATACCACAATTAAGAAATTTTGCATTGAAATTATGCCAAGTAGCACTCCGCATCAAAAATTCTCTTTTTATCATTTACCTACTCGAGGACGAGCAGGAATTAAGCTTGGGGATGCCTGATACGTCTCCAACATATCTATAATTTTTGATTGGTCCATGCTATATTATCTACTGTTTTGGACTATATTGGGCTTTATTTTCCACTTTTATATTATTTTTGGGACTAACCTATTAACCGGAGGCCCAGCCAGAATTGCTGTTTTTTGCCTATTTCAGTGTTTCGAAGAAACAGAATATCAAACGAGTCCAAACAGAAAAATCCTTTTTGGAACGTGATTTTCTTCTCGGATAAGACCCAGGAGACTTGGACCCTACTCCAAGAAGTACTAGAGGCGGTCACGAGGGTAGGGGCGCCCCCCCCCCTACAGGGCGCGCCCCCTGCCTCGTGGGCCCCTCGGTGCTCCACTGACGTACTCCTTCCTCCTATATATACCCACGTACCCCCAAACGATCAGAACAGGAGCCAAAAACCTAATTCCACCGCCGCAACTTTCTGTATCCACGAGATCCCATTTTGGGGCCTGTTCTGGAGCTCCGCCGGAGAGGGCCGTCATCACGGAGGGCTTCTACATCATCATAGCCCCTCCGATGAAGTGTGAGTAGTTTACCTCAGACCTTCGGGTCCATAGTTATTAGCTAGATGGCTTCTTCTCTCTTTTTGGATCTCAATACAATGTTCTCCCCCTCTCTTGTGGAGATCTATTCGATGTAATCTTCTTCTTTTGCGGTGTGTTTGTTGAGACCGATGAATTGTGGGTTTATGATCAAGTCTATCTATGAACAATATTTGAATCTTCTCTGAATTCTTTTATGTATGATTGGTTATCTTTGCAAGTCTCTTCAAATTATCCGTTTGGTTTGGCCAACTAGATTGGTAGTTCTTGCCATGGGAGAAGTGCTTAGCTTTGGGTTCGATCTTGCGGTGTTCTTTCCCAGTGACAGAAGGGGCAGCAAGACACGTATTGTATCGTTGCCATCGAGGATAACAAGATGGGGTTTATTTCATATTGCATGAATTTATCTCTCTACATCATGTCATCTTGCTTAAAGTGTTAGTCTGTTTTTAACTTAATACTCTAGATGCATGCTGGATAGCGGTCGATGAGTGGAGTAATAGTAGTAGATGCAGAATCATTTCGATCTACTAGTCACGGACGTGATGCCTATATACATGATCATGCCTAGATATTCTCATAACTATGCTCAATTCTGTCAATTGCTCAACAATAATTTGTTCACCCACCGTAGAAAACTTATGCTCTTGAGAGAAGCCACTAGTGAAACCTATGGCCCCCGGGTCTATTCTCATCATATCAATCTCCATCACTTTAATCTTGTTTTGTTTTTACTTTGCCTTTTGCTTTTCACTTTGCATCTTTATATCAAAAATACCAAAAATATTATCTATCAGATCTCACTTCCGTAAGTGACCGTGAAGGGATTGACAACCCCTAATCGCGTTGGTTGCGTTGAGCTCTTTGTGTTGTGTAGGTACGAGGGACTTGCGCGTGGCCTCCTACTGGATTGATACCTTGGTTCTCAAAAACTGAGGGAAATACTTACGCTACTCTGTTGCATCATCCTTTCCTCTTCGGGGAAAACCAACGCAAGCTCAAGAGGTAGCACGTGCCTATGCTATTATGTTGGCATAGGTTACATCCTGTGTCTACCCCTGATATATATGAGAGGCCTAGGATACAAGTGTCCTATTAGGACACAACTCCTACCCTGTCTATACACAGTCCAAACCAAGTCCAACTGTAACCTACCTTGTACAATAATATTCGACATAATTCTAACAATTTTTCCACGTCGGCAGAGAATCTATCGACAGTATCCATGCGAAATTACGCACTGTAGGGGGAACATTACATCTCCAAATAAACTGCCAACATTTCCTGTTCCCGTCCGGAGAGGAACTACATGCCACTGCCGAGTCCCTGTGGGCTTCTTCAAACGCCACATTGCAAGCTGATTTTACCGTGAAGACTCCAAATTTACCCGGACCCCATGCGATGACATCCTCCCCAAGTCTTGGAGATGCTCTTATCTTTATTATTTCTTCGACATCAGCTGGTATGAAGTATTGCTGGAGCAGTCATGTGAGCTCTTCTACCACTTGTATGAGCATGAGAAGAGGAGACCTACACGCGCGCTCCTCCTCCTCGCTCGCCTCGCCATGCCATGCCTCGTCACGACGCGCCGCGGGTTGCAGGATTGAGCCGAGCCGAGGACAGAGCTATGCACGTTGTCTATATTTTTGCTGCTCGGGAAAAATTAATGAGTCATTAATTAATAATTAACGGACGCGTTAATTACTAAAACGTTTCCGATTCTTTTGGATCATGACGACTCGGACGTGGGGTTTACTCCCACGACCTGCCCGACCCGCACTATATAGTCAGGCGGACGTCTACCCTAGCCGCCGCCGCTTTGTATGGTTTCTCACCACCGTTCCAGATCATTGCGCCGCCAAGCAAGTCTTCTCCATCCCTCCTTTCGGCGTGCACCGGGAGAAGGGACAGCATGCCTCTGGAACCCCGCCTCTCGTGATCCTGTACGGGAGAGGGCCGATCCGGTTTTTGGGGAGCGCACTCCCGCGACTGCTGGCAGCGACGACTTCGCGAACGATGACTTCTTCCCCGACCTCGGGAACCTCATCCTCGACGACATGGGCGACAATGTCAACGCCGGCGGTGCTGCTCCCGCTGCATCGTAGGTGATTCTATCCTTCCTGTTCGTGATCGTGGTAGAATTCATGTTTCTAGTATGTGCCCTAGATGTGATCTGTTCATCTGCTATCCTAGTTCGTATGATTAGTTTAATCTCTGCTACTGTAGTCATGATTTAGCTTCTAATTATTCGGATTAAATCTCGTAGTAACTTGCTCATATTTCCAACAATCCAAAAACCTGATTATAGGCAATTTACTTTGAGTGGTTTTGCTGCGCATCTGAAGCCGCCCGTCTTTAAGGGGGCGCAATATAAGAGGTGGCTCACGAGAGCAGTCTACTGGTTTCAGACCATGGGCTGCTATGACGCCACCAAGGGCAAGCCTGATGGCGATCTTAATCCATCACAACTAGAAGCTTTTGAGAAGATCGATACTCTCTTTAAAGGTGTTCTTCTGAGTGTTCTGGATGATTCCATTGTGAATTCTTATATGTCGTTTGAAAACGGCAAGGACATGTGGGCTGTGCTCGAGGCCAAGTTTGGTGCCTCGGACACCGGTAGCGAGTTGTACGTCATGGAGCAATTCTATGACTACAAGATGACTGATGAGCGCTCTGTTGTTCAGCAGGCTCATGAGATACAGTCGCTCGCAAAAGAACTTGAGTACTTCAAGTGTGTGTTGCCGGAGGCATCATTGCCAAACTTCCACCTTCGTGGAACAATTTTGCTACTTCCCTGAAACACAAGAGACAGGAGTTTTCCGTTGCGGATCTCATTGGTACTCTTGATGTTGAAGAGAAGGCGAGAGCAAAGGACACACGTGCTCGAGTTGCTGAGGGAGCTTCTAGTGCCTACATGGTACAGAAGAAGAACTCCCAGCCCAACAAGTTCAAAAACAATAAGAACAAAACTCAGGGTAAAGGCAAGTTTGATACAAAGAACAAGCCATCACATTCTACCAACTTCAAGAAGAATTCTCATAAGGAGGGGAAGGGACTTTGCCATGTCTGCGTTGATCCTAATCACTGGGCTCCGAAGTGTCCTAACCACTTTGAGGAGCGCGAACATGAGAAGAGCGGCAAGTCCTCTAATGTTGTCATCGGTGATATTGATATGAAGGAATCAGGGTACGGTATTTTTGTTGGGGAACGTAGCAGAAATTCAAAATTTTCCTACGTGTCACCAAGATCTATCTATGGAGAGACTAGCAACGAGGGGAAGGAGAGTGCATCTACATACCCTTGTAGATCGCTAAGCGTAAGCGTTCAAGTGAACGGGGTTGATGGAGTCGTACTCGTCGTGATTCAAATCACTGATGACCAAGTGCCGAACGCACGGCACCTCCGCGTTCAACACACGTACAGCCCGGTGACGTCTCCCATGCCTTGATCCAGCAAGGAGAGAGGGAGAGGTTGAGGAAGACTCCATCCAGCAGCAGCACAACGGCGTGGTGGTGATGGAGGAGCGTGGCAATCCTGCAGGGCTTCGCCAAGCACCACAGAAGAGGAGGGAGAGAGAGATGCAGGGCTGCACCAACGAGAGATGGAATCACCTGTGTTTTGGGGCAGCCCTAGGCCTCTATTTATATGGGGAAGGGGAGGGGCTGCGCCCCCTCTAGGGTTCCCACCCCTAGGAGGGGCGGCAGCCCTAGATGGGGATCAAGGGTGGCGGCCAAGAGGGGGAGAGGAGAGGGAGGCGCACCAATATGGGCCCTAAGGCCCATATCCCCTAGGGTTTGCCCCCTTTCCACCTCTTAGGCGCATGGGCCTTAGTGGGGCTGGTGCCCTTGGCCCATGTAGGCCAAGGAACACTCCCTACAGCCCATGTGGCCCCCCGGGGCAGGTGGCCCCACTTGGTGGACCCCCAGGACCCTCCCGGTGGTCCCGGTACATTACCGATAAACCCCGAAACTCTTCCGGTGACCAAAACAGGACTTCCCATATATAAATCTTTACCTCCGGACCATTCCGGAACTCCTCGTGACGTCCGGGATCTCATCCGGGACTCCGAACAACGTTCGTTAACCACATACAAACTTCCTTTACAACCCTAGCGTCATCGAACCTTAAGTGTGTAGACCCTACGGGTTCGGGAGACATGCAGACATGACCGAGACGTTCTCCGGTCAATAACCAACAGCGGGATCTGGATACCCATGTTGGCTCCCACATGTTCCACGATGATCTCATCGGATGAACCACGATGTCAAGGACTTAATCAATCCCGTATTCAATTCCCTTTGTCTATCGGTACGATACTTGCCCGAGATTCGATCGTCGGTATCCCGATACCTTGTTCAATCTCGTTACCGGCAAGTCTCTTTACTCGTTCCGTAACACATCATCCCGTGATCAACTCCTTGATCACATTGTGCACATTATGATGATGTCCTACCGAGTGGGCCCAGAGATACCTCTCCGTCACACGGAGTGACAAATCCCAGTCTCGATTCGTGCCAACCCAACAGACACTTTCGGAGATACCCGTAGTGTACCTTTATAGCCACCCAGTTACGTTGTGACGTTTGATACACCCAAAGCACTCCTACGGTATCCGGGAGTTGCACAATCTCATGGTCTAAGGAAATGATACTTGACATTAGAAAAGCTTTAGCATACGAACTACATGATCTTGTGCTATGCTTAGGATTGGGTCTTGTCCATCACATCATTCTCCTAATGATGTGATCCCGTTATCAACGACATCCAATGTCCATGGTTAGGAAACCATAACCATCTATTGATCAACGAGCTAGTCAACTAGAGGCTTACTAGGGACATGGTGTTGTCTATGTATCCACACATGTATCTGAGTTTCCTATCAATACAATTATAGCATGGATAATAAACGATTATCATGAACAAGGAAATATAATAATAATCAATTTATTATTGCCTCTAGGGCATATTTCCAACAGTCTCCCACTTGCACTAGAGTCAATAATCTAGTTCACATCACCATGTGATTAACATTCACAGGTCACATCATCATGTGACTAACACCCAAGAGTTTACTAGAGTTAGTAGTCTAGCTCACATCACTATGTGATTAACACTCAATGAGTTCTAGGTTTGATCATGTTGCTTGTGAGAGAGGTTTTAGTCAACGGGTCTGAACCTTTCAGATCCGTGTGTGCTTTACAAATCTCTATGTCATCTCCTAGATGTAGCTACCACATTCTATTTGGAGCTATTCCAAATAACTGTTCTACTTGGAGCTATTCTAAATTGTTGCTCCATTATACGTATCCGACATCTCTACTCAGAGCTATCGGATAGGTGTTAATCTTGCATCGACGTAACTCTTTACGTCGAACTCTTTATCACCTCCATAATCGAGAAAATTCCTTAGTCCACTAGTTACTAAGGATAACTTTGACCGTTGTCCTGTGATACATTCTTGGATCACACTTGTACCCCTTGACTGACTCATGGCAAGGCACACTTCAGGTGCGGTACACAGCATAGCATACTGTAGAGCCTATGTCTTAAGCATAGGGGATGACCTTCGTCCTTTCTCTCTATTCTGCCGTGGTCGAGCTTTAAGTCTTAACTTCATACCTTACAACTCAGGCAAGAACTCCTTCTTTGACTGATCCATCTTGAACACCTTCAAGATCATGTCAAGGTATGTGCTCATTTGAAAGTACCATTAAGCGTTTTGATCTATCCTTATAGATCTTGATGCTCAATGCTCAAGTAGCTTAATCCAGGCTTTCCACTGAAAACACTTTCCAAATAATCCTATATGCTTTCCAGAAATTCTACATCATTTCTGATCCACAACATATACTCATCAGAAATTCTATAGTGCTCCCACTCACTTCTTTGGAAATACAAGTTTCTCATAAACTTTGTATAAACCCAAAATCTTTGATCATCTCATCAAAGTGTACATTCCAACTCGGAGATGCTTACTCCAATCCTTAGAAGGATTGCTGGAGCTTTGCATACTTATTAGCATCTTTCAGGATTGACAAAACCTTCCGGTTGTATCACATACAATCTTTCCTCAAGAAAATCGTCGAGGAAACAATGTTTTGACATCCTATCTGCAAGATTTCATAAATAATGCAGTGACTGCTAATATAATTCCAACAGACTCTTAGCATCGCTACGAGTGAGAAAATCTCACCGTAGTCAACTCCTTGAACTTGTCGGGAAACATCTTAACGACAAGTCGAGCTTTCTTAATGGTGACATTTACCATCATTGTCCGTCTTCCTTTTAAAATCCATCTGTACTCAATAGCCTTACGACCATCGAGCTGTTCTGCCAAAGTCTACACTTTGTTTTCATACATGGATCCTCTCTCGGATTTTATGGCCTCGAGCCATTTATCGGAATCCGGGCCCACCATCGCTTCTCCACAGCTTGTAGGTTCATTGTTGTCTAGCAACATGACTTATAAGACAGGATTACGTACCACTCAGAAGTAGTACGCATCCTTGTCATCCTACGAGGTTTGGGAGTGACTTGATCTAAAGTTTCATGATCACTATCATAAGCTTCCACTTCAATAGGTGTAGGTGCCACAGGAATAACTCTTTGTGCCCTGCTATACACTAGTTGAAGTGACAGTTCAATAACCTCATCAAGTCTCCACCATCCTCCCACTCAATTCTTTCGAGAGAAACTTTTCCTCGAGAAAGGACCCGATTCTAGAAACAATCCTTTATTGCTTTCGGATCTGAGACAGGAGGTATACCCAACTATTTTTGGGTTGACCTATGAAGATGCATTTATCCGCTTTGAGTTCGAGCTTATCGGCCTGAAACTTTTCCACATAAGCGTCGCAGCCCCAAACTTTTAAGAAATGACAGCTTAGGTTTCTCTAAACCATAGTTCATACGGTGTCATCTCATCGGAATTACGTGGTGCCCTATTTAAAGTGAATGTGGTTGTCTCTAATGCTCAACCCATAAACTATTGTGGTAATTCTATAAGAGACATCATGGTATGCATCATATCCAAATAGGGTGCAGTTATGATGTTTGGACACACCATCACACTATGGTGTTCCAGGCTGTATTAGTTGTGAAACAATTTCCACAATGTCTTAATTTTGTGCCAAACTCGTAATTCAGATATTCATCTCTATGATCATATCATAGATCTTTTATCCTCTTGTCATGACGATCTTTCAACTTCACACTGAAATTACTTGAACCTTTCAATAATTCAGACTCGTGATTCATCAAGTAAATGTACTCAACATCTACTCAAATCATCTGTGAAGAAAAAACATAACGATATCCACTACATGCCTCAGCACTCATTGGACTGCACACATCAAAATGTATTACTTCCAACAAGTTGCTTTCTGGTTCCATTTTACTGAAAACGAGGCTTTCAGTCATCTTGCCCATGTGGTATGATTTGCATGTCTCAAGTGATTCAAAATCAAGTGAGTCCGAACGGTCCATTTGCATGGAGTTTCTTCATGCATATACACCAACAGACATGGTTCGCATGTCTCAAACTTTTCAAAAATGAGTGAGTCCAAAGATTCATCTACATGGAGCTTCTTCATGCGTTTTATACCGATATGACTTACGTGGCTGTGCCACAAGTAGGTGGTACTATCATTACTATCTTTTGGCATGAACATGTGTATCACTACGATCGAGATTCAATAAACCATTCATTTTAGGTGTAAGACCATTGAAGGTATTATTCAAATAAACAGAGTAACCATTATTCTCCTTAAATGAATAACCGTATTGCGATAGACATAATCCAATCATGTCTATGCTCAACGCAAACACCAATCTCGATGGTAGAGGGAGTGTACGATGTTTGATCATATCAACATTGGAAACACTTCCAACACATATCATCAGCTCACCTTTATCTAGTTTCCGTTTATTCCGTAGCTTTTATTTCGAGTTACTAACACTTAGCAACCGAACCGGTATCTAATACCCTGGTGCTACTAGGAGTACTAGTAAAGTACACATCAACATAATGTACATCCAATATACTTCTATCGACCTTGCCAGCCTTCTAATCTACCAAGTATCTAGGGTAATTCTGCTCCAGTGGTTGTTCCCCTTATTACAGAAGCACTTAGTCTCGGGTTTGGGTTCAACCTTGGGTTTCTTCACTAGAGCAGCAGCTGAATTGCCGTGTCATGAAGTATCCCTTCTTGCCCTTGTCCTTCTTGAAACTAGTGGTTTCACTAACCATCAACAATTGATGCTCCTTCTTGATTTCTACTTTCGTGGTGTCAAACATCGCGAATATCTCAAGGATCATCATATATGTCCCTGATATATTATAGTTCATCACGAAGCTTTAGCAGCTTGGTGGTAATGACTTCGGAGAACCATCACTATCTCATCTGGAAGATTAACTCCCACTTGATTCAAGTGATTGTTGTACTCAGACAATCTGAGCACAAGCTCAACAATTGAGCTTTTCTCCCTTAGTATGTAGGCTAGAAGGAGGTCTTATACCTCTTGACGTGGGCACGAGCCTGAAATCCCAATTTCAGCCCTCGAAACATCTCATATGTTTCGCGACATTTCAAAAACATCTTTGGTGCCTCAATTCTAAACCATTTAACAGAACTATCACGTAGTTATCAAAACATGTATGTCAGATGTTCGCAACATCCACAGACGACGTTCGAGGTTCAGCACACTGAGCGGTGCATTAAGGACATAAGCCTTCTATGAAGCAACGAGGACAATCCTCAGTTTACGGACCTAGTCCGCATAATTGCTACTTTCAACTTTCAACTAATTTTTCTCTAGGAACATAACTAAACAGTAGAACTGAAGCGCAAGCTACGACATAATTTGCAAAATCCTTTTGACTATGTTCAGAATAATTAAGTTCATCTTATGAACTCCCACTCAGATAGACATCCCTCTAGTCATCTAAGTGATTACATGATCCGAGTCAACTAGGCCGTGTCCGATCATCACGTGAGACGGACTCGTCAACATCGGTGAACATCTTCATGTTGATCGTATCTTCTATACGACTCATGCTCGACCTTTCGGTCTACTATGTTCCAAGGCCATGTCTGTACATGCTAGGCTCGTCAAGTTAACCCTAAGTGTTTTGCATGTGTTCCGAGGCCATGTCTGTACATGCTAGGCTCGTCAACACCCGTTGTATTTGAACGTTAGAATCTAACACCCGATCATCACGTGGTGCTTCGAAACACGAACTGTCGCAACGGTGCACAGTTAGGGGAGAACACTTCTTGAAATTGTTGTAAGGGATCATCTTATTTACTACCGTTGTTCTAAGCAAATAAGATGTATAAACATGATAAACATCACATGCAATCAAATAGTGACATGATATGGCCAGTATCATATTGCTCCTTTTGATCTCCATCTTCGGGGCTCCATGATCATCATCGTCACCGGCATGACACCATGATCTCCATCATCATGATCTCCATCATCGTGTCTTCTTGAAGTTGTCACGTCATCTATTACTTCTACTACTGCAGCTAACGGTTAGCAATAAAGTAAAGTAATTACATGACGTTTATGTTGACACGCAGGTCATAAATAAATAAAGACAACTCCTATGGCTCCTGCCGGTTGTCATACTCATCGACATGCAAGTCGTGATTCCTATTACAAGAACATGATCAATCTCATACATCACATATATCATTCATCACATCCTTTGGGCCATATCACATCACATAGCATACCCTGCAAAAACAAGTTAGACGTCCTCTAATTGTTGTTTGCATGTTTTACGTGGCTGCTATGGGTTTCTAGCAAGAACGTTTCTTACCTATGCAAAACCACAACGTGATATGCCAATTGCTATTTACCCTTCATAAGGACCCTTTTCATCGAATCCGATCCGACTAAAGTAGGAGAGACAGACACCCGCTAGCCACCTTATGCAACTAGTGCATGTCAGTCGGTGGAACCTGTCTCACGTAAGAGTACGTGTAAGGTCGGTCCGGGCCGCTTCATCCCACGATGCCGCCGAATCAAGATAAGACTAGTAACGGCAAGTATATTGAACAAAATCAACGCCCACAACTAATTTGTGTTCTACTCGTGCATAGAATCTACGCAATAGACCTAGCTCATGATGCCACTGTTGGGGAACGTAGCAGAAATTCAAAATTTTCCTACGTGTCACCAAGATCTATCTATGGAGAGACTAGCAACGAGGGGAAGGAGAGTGCATCTACATACCCTTGTAGATCGCTAAGCGTAAGCGTTCAAGTGAACGGGGTTGATGGAGTCGTACTCGTCGTGATTCAAATCACCGATGACCAAGTGCCGAACGCACGGCACCTCCGCGTTCAACACACGTACAGCCCGGTGACGTCTCCCATGCCTTGATCCAGCAAGGAGAGAGGGAGAGGTTGAGGAAGACTCCATCCAGCAGCAGCACAACGGCGTGGTGGTGATGGAGGAGCGTGGCAATCCTGCAGGGCTTCGCCAAGCACCACAGAAGAGGAGGGAGAGAGAGATGCAGGGCTGCACCAACGAGAGATGGAATCACCTGTGTTTTGGGGCAGCCCTAGGCCTCTATTTATATGGGGAAGGGGAGGGGCTGCGCCCCCTCTAGGGTTCCCACCCCTAGGAGGGGCGGCAGCCCTAGATGGGGATCAAGGGTGGCGGCCAAGAGGGGGAGAGGAGAGGGAGGCGCACCAATATGGGCCCTAAGGCCCATATCCCCTAGGGTTTGCCCCCTTTCCACCTCTTAGGCGCATGGGCCTTAGTGGGGCTGGTGCCCTTGGCCCATGTAGGCCAAGGAACACTCCCTACAGCCCATGTGGCCCCCCGGGGCAGGTGGCCCCACTTGGTGGACCCCCGGGACCCTCCCGGTGGTCCCGGTACATTACCGATAAACCCCGAAACTCTTCCGGTGACCAAAACAGGACTTCCCATATATAAATCTTTACCTCCGGACCATTCCGGAACTCCTCGTGACGTCCGGGATCTCATCCGGGACTCCGAACAACGTTCGGTAACCACATACAAACTTCCTTTACAACCCTAGCGTCATCGAACCTTAAGTGTGTAGACCCTACGGGTTCGGGAGACATGCAGACATGACCGAGACGTTCTCCGGTCAATAACCAACAGCGGGATCTGGATACCCATGTTGGCTCCCACATGTTCCACGATGATCTCATCGGATGAACCACGATGTCAAGGACTTAATCAATCCCGTATTCAATTCCCTTTGTCTATCGGAACGATACTTGCCCGAGATTCGATCGTCGGTATCCCGATACCTTGTTCAATCTCGTTACCGGCAAGTCTCTTTACTCGTTCCGTAACACATCATCCCGTGATCAACTCCTTGATCACATTGTGCACATTATGATGATGTCCTACCGAGTGGGCCCAGAGATACCTCTCCGTCACACGGAGTGACAAATCCCAGTCTCGATTCGTGCCAACCCAACAGACACTTTTGGAGATACCTGTAGTGTACCTTTATAGCCACCCAGTTACGTTGTGACGTTTGGCACACCCAAAGCACCCCTATGGTATCCAGGAGTTGCACAATCTCATGGTCTAAGGAAATGATACTTGACATTAGAAAAAGCTTTAGCAAACGAACTACATGATCTTGTGCTAGGCTTAGGATTGGGTCTTGTCCATCACATCATTCTCCTAATTATGTGATCCCGTTATCAACGACATCCAATGTCCATGGTTAGGAAACCATAACCATCTATTGATCAACGAGCTAGTCAACTAGAGGCTTACTAGGGACATGGTGTTGTCTATGTATCCACACATGTATCTGAGTTTCCTATCAATACAATTATAGCATGGATAATAAACGATTATCATGAACAAGGAAATATAATAATAATCAATTTATTATTGCCTCTAGGGCATATTTCCAACAGTCTCCCACTTGCACTAGAGTCAATAATCTAGTTCACATCGCCATGTGATTAACACTCACAGGTCACATCGTTAGCGGTTCCCGTTTATGTCGAGATGGTTTTAAGTTGGTTTTCGAATCCAATAAAGTTGTAGTTTCTAAGCATGGACAATTTGTTGGAAAAGGCTATGAGAGTGGAGGCTTGTTCCACCTGCCTTTGTCAGATATTTGCACTAAAGTTATTAATAATGTTTGCCACAACAATGAGTCTGATATTTGGCATTCATGACTTTGTCACATTAACTTTGGTTGCATGACGCGGCTAGTCAATATGAATTTAATTCCGAAAATCTCTATTGTCAAAAGCTCTAAGTGCCAAGTATGTGTGCAAGCTAAGCAACCTCGCAAGTCCCATAAGACTGCAGAGGCAAGAGACTTGGCGCCACTAGAGCTTATACATTCTGATCTTTGTGAGATGAATGGCGTGTTGAAAAAAGGTGGAAAGAGATACTTCATGACGTTGATTGATGACTCCACTAGATATTGTTATGTGTATCTTCTGAAATCAAAAGATGGGGCTTTAACTTTCTTCAAAAACTATAAAGCTGAGGCAGAGAACCAACTTGATTGAAAAATTAAACGGCTTAGGTCTGATCATGGTGGAGAGTATTTTTCCAATGAATTTGATCTGTTTTGTGCGGAACATGGTATAATCCATGAGAGGACGCCTCCCTACTCACCTCAATCAAATGGGGTAGCCGAAAGAAAGAACTGAACTCTAACTGATATGGTTAACACCATGTTAGACACATCGGTTCTTTCTAAGGAATGGTAGGGGAGGCGCTAATGACTGCGTGTCATGTCCTAAACCGAGTTCCCACAAAGCATAAGACCATGACTCCATTTGAGGAATGGGAAAGGAAAAGATCGAAACTCTCTTACCTACGTACTTGGGGTTGTTTGGCGAAAGTCAATATACCAATTCCCAAGAAGCGCAAGCTTGGACCAAAAACCATGGATTGTGTTCTTCTGGGCTATGCTTTTCATAGCATTGGCTATAAATTTTTGATAATAAAATCAGAGGTATCCGACATGCATGTTGGTATGATTATGGAGTCGAATGATGCAACTTTCTTTGAGGACATATTTCCTATGAAGGATATGTCGAGTTCATCAAATCAGGAGATACCTACTCCATCTAGTGAGGAATTCGCTGTAATTCCTGAACCCACTATTGCGATAGAACACGTTGAGAATCCTGTTGAGCATGACAATGGAGCTCCTGTGAGGAGAAAGAGACAGACGACTGCAAAGTCTTTTGGTGATGATTTCATTGTGTACCTTGTGGATGAGACACCCAGGACTATTTCAGAAGCCTATGCATCTCCTGATGCTGACTATTGGAAGGAAGCTGTTCGTAGCGAGATGGATTCCATCTTAGCTAATGGTACTTGGGAGATCACTGACCGTCCTTATGGGTGCAAACTTGCAGGATGTAAGTGGGTGTTCAAGAAGAAGCTTAGACCTGATGGTACGATTGAAAAGTACAAGGCATGGCTTGTGGCCAAGGGTTATACCCAGAAAGAAGGTGAAGACTTCTTTGATACTTACTCACCCGTGGGTAGGCTGACCATAATTTGGGTGCTACTATCACTGGCTACCTCACATAGTCTTCTCGTTCATCAAATGGACGTTAAGACGGCTTTCCTCAATGGAGAGTTGAAGGAGGAAATTTACATGGATCATCCAGATGGTTTTGTAGTACCTGGTCAGAAAGGAAAGGTGTGCAAGTTATTAAAGTCTTTATATGGCCTTAAACAAGCTCCTAAGGAGTGGCATAAGAAGTTCGAAAGAACATTAACTGCTGCAGGCTTTGTAGTAAACGATGGTGACAAGTGCGTGTACTATCGCTATGGTGGGGGCGAAGGAGTTATTCTTTGTATGTATGTCGACGACATACTGATCTTTGGAACCAAACTTGATTTAATCAAGGAGGTTAAGGATTTTTTATCTCGCTGTTTTGAGATGAAGGATCTAGGAGTAGCTGATGTTACCTTAAACATCAAGCTGTTAAGAGATGAGAATGGTGGGATCACATTGCTTCAGTCTCACTATGTGGAAAAGGTCTTGAGTTGTTTTGGGTATAGCGACTGCACGCCTTCTCCAACTCCATATGATGCTAGTGTGTTGCTTCAAAAGAATCGACGTATTGCTAGAGATCAACTGAGGTATTCTCAGATTATTGGCTCGCTTATGTATTTGGCGAGTGCCACAAGGCCTGACATCTCTTTTGCTGTGAGCAAGCTGAGTCGGTTTGTGTCAAAACCGGGAGATGATCATTGGCATGCGCTTGAGAGAGTTATGCGCTATTTGAAAGGCACCACGAGCTATGGGATTCACTACACCGGGTATCCAAGGGTACTGGATGGTTATAGTGACTCAAACTGGATATCTGATGCTGATGAGATTAAGGCCACAAGTGGTTATGTATTTACACTTGGTGGTGGCGCTGTTTCCTGGAAGTCTTGTAAGCAGACCATCTTAACGAGGTCAACCATGGAAGCAGAACTCACAGCATTAGACACTGCCACTGTTGAAGCAGAGTGGCTTCGTGAACTCTTGATGGACTTACCTATGGTTGAAAAACCAATACCCCCTATCCTGATGAACTGTGAACGTCAAGATAAACAGTTCAAAGGACAATATGAAGTCCTCAAGACATGTGAAGAGGAGACTAAAATCTGTCAGAAAATTGAGGAACTCCGGAGTTATTACGTTGGATTATATCGAAACATCGAAAAACTTGGCAGATCCCTTCACAAAGGGTCTATCACGTAACGTGATAGATAATGCATCGGTGGAGATGGGCTTGAGACCCACCGCATGAGTTGTCCATAGTGGTAACCCACTCTATGTGATTGGAGATCCCGTGAAGTAGAAGTGGGAGACAAGCTGTTGGTCAGTTGAGAGGAGAGTATCCCTATATTAACTATCCGACTCCGTGAAGATGCAATACTCTCCTGATCTGCATGGTAGGTTGATACTTATCTTAATGTGTTTCAAGCGGCTTATTCGGGTAAGCAGAGATGTTGTCCTGCAGAACATCTTCTGAGGAACACACCTATATGAATTTGACTGTTAACGTCTGATACGTCTCCAATGTATCTATAATTTTTGATTGCTCCATGCTATATTATCTACTGTTTTGGACTATATTGGGCTTTATTTTCCACTTTTATATTATTTTTGGGACTAACCTATTAACCAGAGGCCCAGCCCAGAATTGCTGTTTTTTGCCTATTTCAGTGTTTCAGATAAACGGAATATCAAACGGAGTCCAAACGGAATAAAATCTTCGGGAACGTGATCCAGGAGACTTGGACCCTACTGCAAGGAAGCAAAGAGGTGCTCACGAGGGTAGGGGCGCCCCCCCTAGGGCGCGCCCCCTGCCTCGTGGGACCCTCGGTGCTCCACCGACGTACTTCTTCCTCCTATATATACACACGTACCCCCAAACGATCAGAACAGGAGCCAAAAACCTAATTCCACCGCCGCAACTTTCTGTATCCACGAGATCCCATCTTGGGGCCTGTTCCGGAGCTCCGCCGGAAGAGGGCCATCACCACGGAGGGCTTCTACATCATCATAGCCTCTCCGATGAAGTGTGAGTAGTATACCTCATACCTTCGGGTCCATAGTTAGTAGCTAGATGGCTTCTTCTCTCTCTTTAAATCTCAATACAAAGTTCTCCCCCTCTCTTGTGGAGATCTATTCGATGTAATCTTCTTTTTGCGGTGTGTTTGTTGAGACCGATGAATTGTGGGTTTATGATCAAGTCTATCTATGAATAATATTTGAATCTTCTCTGAATTCTTTTATGTATGATTGGTTATCTTTGCAAGTCTCTTCGAATTATCCGTTTGGTTTGGCCAACTAGATTGTTAGTTCTTGCCATGGGAGAAGTGCTTAGCTCTGGGTTCGATCTTGCGGTGTCCTTACCCAGTGACAGAAGGGGCAGCAAGGCACGTATTGTATCGTTGCCATCGAGGATAACAAGATGGGGTTTATTTCATATTGCATGAATTTTTATCTCTCTACATCATGTCATCTTGCTTAAGGCGTTACTCTGTTTTTAGATTAATACTCTAGATGCATGCTGGATAGCGGTCGATGAGTGGAGTAATTGTAGTAGATGCAGAATTGTTTTGATCTACTTGTCACGGACGTGATGCCTATATACATGATCATGCCTAGATATTCTCATAATTATGCACAATTCTATCAATTGCTCCATAGTAATTTGTTCACCCACCGTAGAATACTTATGCTCTTGAGAGAAGCCACTAGTGAAACCTATGGCCCCCGGGTCTATTCTCATCATATCAATCTCCATCACTTTAATATTGTTTTGCTATTTACTTTGCCTTTACTTTTTACCTTGCATCTTTATATCAAAAATACCAAAAATATTCTATCTATCAGATCTCACTCTCGTAAGTGACCGTGAAGGGCTTGACAACCCCTAATCGCGTTGTTGCGAGTAGCTATCATTTTGTGCAGGTATGAGGAACTTGAGCGTGGCCTCCTACTGGATTGATACCTTGGTTCTCAAAAACTGAGGGAAATACTTACGCTACTCTGCTGCATCATCCCTTCCTCTTCGGGGAAAACCAACGCAAGCTCAAGACGTAGCAAGAAGGATTTCTGGCGCCGTTGCCGGGGAGTCTACGCAAAAAGTCAATATACCAAGTACCCATCACAATCCCTATCTTTCGCATTACATTATTTGCCATTTGCCTCTCGTTTTCCTCTCCCCCCAATTCACCCTTGCCGTTTTATTCGCCCTCTCTCTCCCTATCCTCCCTCTCTATTTTCCTTTTTGTTTGCTCGTGTGCTAGTTTGCTTGCTTGTCGTCATGACTAGTCTCATATCTTCTCCATTGTCCCCCGAGAGTGAAGTTCTAAATTTTAAACAAAAGGAGGGAGAAAATCTAAAAGATGCTTGGTATAGAATTTGCAATGCTCACAATAGATCTACCAGGAAGCAATCCACCTTAGTTCTTCTTCGCAATTTTTATGTAGGTATTGATCCTTGGTATAGATATATCCTCAATACCATTACCGGAGGGAACTTCTTGGGTAGCCATACTTTTGATTCTTATAATGCTATGCTAATTTATTTGGCTCACCACCTCTTTTGATTAATGGAACCACGTTAACTTTGGAGCATGTTATGCAAAGACTTGAAATTATCGAAAATAAAGTTGCTACTGTTGAATCAATTGAAAATCTAGATAAAAAGATCCACAATCAAACTACTCAATATGGATCTAAGGTAGGAATGACTTTGAAAAATATTAAGGAAAAAGAACCCATAGTTAATGAGAGAATGAACTTAGATTCTACTAGAATTGATAAACTTGAGGGTATCATTACAAACTTGGGAACCACTTTTTCTTCCGTAAAGAATACTCCAAGTCCTCCTACTAAAATTGCCAAGCTTATGTATGTTCCTAAAAATAAGGGTGAATCACCTAGTAAGGAAACTGTGGATCTTAAATCTATAAGTGTTCATCCCAATGTTTTTGCTATCATTAAGGAACCATTTATTACAAATGAATTTTTCGATATTGTGCCTAAAAGTTTGATAATCAATAAAAAGAAAGAAATTCTTAAAGATTGTAGATGCCTAATTGAATAATTGCCTACCAAAGATGGCAATACCTAGATCTATCCTTTCTCGTTATGCCTAGCTAGGGGCGTTAAACGATAGCGCTTGTTGGGAGGCAACCCAATTTTATTTTTATTCCTTGCTTTTTTCTCCTGTTTAGTAATAAATAAATTATTAGCCTCTGTTTTGGTTGTGTTTTTTGTGTTTAATTAGTGTTTGTGCCAAGTAGAACCGTTGGGAAGACTTGGGGAAAGTCTTGTTGAACTTGCTGTAAAAAACAGAAACTTTAGCGCTCACGAGAACTGCTGTAATTTTTATTTGAAGAGTGCTATTTAGTTAATTCTTTTTGCAGATGATTAATAGATCAATTCCTCACGTCCATCAATTTATTTTAGAATTTTTGGGGTTCCAGATCTTGCGCTAGCTACATATTACTACAGACTGTTCTGTTTTTGACAGATTCTGTTTTTCGTGTGTTGTTTGCTTATTTTGATGAATCTATGGCTAGTAAAATAGTTTATAATCCATAGAGAAGTTGGAATACAGTAGGTTTAACACCAATATAAATAAGGAATGAGTTCATTACAGTACCTTGAAGTGGTCTTTTGATTTCTTTCGCTAACAGAGCTCACGAGTTTTCTATTTTGAGTTTTGTGTTGTGAAGTTTTCAAGTTTTGGGTGAATTCTTTTGATGGATCATGGAACAAGGAGTGGTAAGAGCCTAAGCTTGGGGATTCCCATGGAACCCCCAAGATAATCTAAGGACACCAAAAATTCAAAGCTTGGGGATGCCCCCGGAAGGCATCCCCTCTTTCGTCCACTTCCATCGGTAATTTACTTGGAGCTATATTTTTATTCACCAACATGATATGTGTTTTGCTTGGAGCGTCTTGTATTATTTGTGTCTTTGTTTGCTAGTATACCACAATCATCCTTGCTGTACACACCTTTTGATAGAGCCATACATGAATTAAAATTTGATAGAATACTCTATGTGCTTTACTTATATCTTTTGAGCTAGATAATTTTGCTCTATGTGCTTCACTTATATCTTTTAAGCGTTACAATTTTGCTCTATGTGCTTCACTTAGACCTTTTAGAGCACGGTGGTGGATATGTTTTAAAGAAAGTATTGATCTCTCATGCTTCACTTAAATTAATTTGAGAGTCTCTTAATAGCATGGTAATTTGCCTAATAATAATATGCTTGGTATTCAAGATTTGTGAAACTTTCTTTTGAGTGTGTTGAATACTAAGAAAAGATTGAAGCATGATAATTGTTTCAAGATATGGAGGTGATAATATTAAATTCATGATAGTTGAGTAGTTGTGAATTTAAAGAATACTTGTGTTGAAGTTTGTGATTCCCGTAGCATGCACGTATGGTGAACCGTTATGTGATGAAGCCGGAGCATGATTTATTTATTGATTGTCTTCCTTATGAGTGGCGGTCGGGAACGAGAGATGGTCTTTTCCGACCAATCTATCCCCCTAGGAGCATGCGTGTAATACTTTTCTTTGATAACTTCTAAATTTTTGCAATAAGTATATGAGTTCTTTATGACTAATGTTGAGTCCATGGATTATACGCACTCTCACCCTTCCACCCTTGCTAGCCTCTCTAATACCGCGCAACTTTTGCCGGTATCATACACCTACCATATACCTTCCTCAAAACAGCCACCATACCTACCTATTATGGCATTTCCATAGCCATTCCGAGATATATTGCCATGCAACTTTTCACCGTTCCGTTCATGACACATTCATCATTATCATATTGCATATCCCGGTACACCGCCAGATGCATTCACATAGAGTCATATTTTGTTCTAAGTATCGAGTTGTAATTGTTGAGTTATAAGAAAAATAAAAGTGTGATGATCATCATTATTATAGCATTGTCCCAGTGAGGAAAGAATGATGGAGACTATGATTCCCCCACAAGTCGGGATGAGACTCCGGACGAAAAAAAGAGAGGCCAAAGAAGCCCAAATAAAAAAAAAGAGAAAGGCCATAAAAAAAGAGAAAGGCCATATAAAAATAAAAAATGAGAGAAAAAGAGAGAAGGGACAATGTTACTATCCTTTTACCACACTTGTGCTTCAAAGTAGCACCATGATCTTCATAGTAGAGAGTCTCTCATGTTATCACTTTCATATACTAGTGGGAATCTTTCATTATAAGAACTTGGCTTGTATATTCCAATGATGGGCTTCCTCAAATTTCCCTAGGTCTTCATGAGCAAGCAAGTTGGATGCACACCCACTAGTTTCTTTTTGAGCTTTCATATACTTATAGCTCTAGTGCATCCGTTGCATGGCAAATCCCTACTCACTCACATTGATATCTATTAATGGGCATCTCCATAGCCCGTTGATACGCCTACTTGATGTGAGACTATCTTCTCCCTTTTTGTCTTCTCCACAACCACCATTCTATTCCACCTATAGTGCTATATCCATGGCTCACGCTCATGTATTGCGTGAAGATTGAAAAAGTTTTGAAAAAGTTAGAGTATGAAACAATTGCTTGGCTTGTCATCGGGGTTGTGCATGATTTAAATACTTTGTGTGGGGAAGATGGAGCATAGCCAGACTATATGATTTTGTAGGGATAACTTTCTTTGGCCATGTTATTTTGAGAAGACATAATTGCTTTGTTAGTATGCTTGAAGTATTATTATTTTCTATGTCAATATAAACTTTTGTCTTGAATCTTTCTAATCTGAATATTCGTACCACAATTAAGAAGATTTACATTGAAATTATGCCAAGTAGCACTCCGCATCAAAAATTCTCCTTTTATCATTTACCTACTCGAGGACGAGCAGGAATTAAGCTTGGGGATGCCTGATATGTCTCCAACGTATCTATAATTTTTGATTGCTCCATGCTATATTATCTTCCGTTTTGGACTATATTGGGCTTTATTTTCCACTTTTATGTTATTTTTGGGACTAACCTATTACCCGAAGGCCCAGCCCAGAATTACTGTTTTTTTGCCTATTTCAGTGTTTCAGATAAACGGAATATCAAATGGAGTCCAACCGGAATAAAATCTTCGGGAACGTGATTTTCTCACCGAACGTGATCCAGGAGACTTGGACCCTACTGCAAGGAAGCAAAGAGGTGCTCACGAGGGTAGGGGGCGCCCCCCTAGGGCGCGCCCCCTGCCTCGTGGGACCCTCGGTGCTCCACCAACGTACTTCTTCCTCCTATATATACACACGTACCCCCAAACAATCAGAACAGGAGCCAAAAACCTAATTCCACCGCCGCAACTTTCTGTATCCACGAGATCCCATCTTGGGGCCTGTTCCGGAGCTCCGCCGGAAGAGGGCCGTCATCACGGAGGGCTTCTACATCATCATAGCCTCTCCGATGAAGTCTGAGTAGTATACCTCAGACCTTCGGGTCCATAGTTAGTAGCTAGATGGCTTCTTCTCTCTCTTTAAATCTCAATACAAAGTTCTCCCCCTCTCTTGTGGAGATCTATTCGATGTAATCTTCTTTTTGCGGTGTGTTTGTTGAGACCGACGAACTGTGGGTTTATGATCAAGTCTATCTATGAATAATATTTGAATCTTCTCTGAATTCTTTTATGTATGATTGGTTATCTTTGCAAGTCTCTTCGAATTATCCGTTTGGTTTGGCCAACTAGATTGTTAGTTCTTGCCATGGGAGAAGTGCTTAGCTTTGGGTTCGATCTTGCGGTGTCCTTACCCAGTGACAGAAGGGGCAGCAAGGCACGTATTGTATCGTTGCCATCAAGGATAACAAGATGGGGTTTATTTCATATTGCATGAATTTATCTCTCTACATCATGTCATCTTGCTTAAGGCGTTACTCTTTTTTAACTTAATACTCTAGATGCATGCTGGATAGCGGTCGATGAGTGGAGTAATAGTAGTAGATGCATAATCGTTTCAATCTACTTGTCACGGACGTGATGCCTATATACATGATCATGCCTAGATATTCTCATAATTATGCACAATTCTATCAATTGCTCCACAGTAATTTGTTCACCCACCATAGAATACTTATGCTCTTGAGAGAAGCCACTAGTGAAACCTATGGCCCCCGGGTCTATTCTCATCATATCAATCTCCATCACTTTAATATTGTTTTGCTATTTACTTTGCCTTTACTTTTTACCTTGCATCTTTGTATCAAAAATACCAGAAATATTCTATCTATCAGATCTCACTCTCGTAAGTGACCGTGAAGGGCTTGACAACCCCTAACCGCGTTGGTTGCGAGTAGCTATCGTTTTGTGCAGGTACGAGGGACTTGAGCGTGGCCTCCTACTGGATTGATACCTTGGTTCTCAAAAACTAAGGGAAATACTAACGCTACTCTGCTGCATCATCCCTTCCTCTTCGGGGAAAACCAACGCAAGCTCAAGACGTAGCAACGTCGCAGTCTGTGAGAATTGGGTGTTCTCTAATAAATTCATGAAAAGGCCCTGGAGTACGACGTATACACTCCACCCGCGGGGAAGCCTTGTGGCAGCCCAGTATCGTTCAAGAATCTGTGTGAAACTAGTCTCGCAGAAAACTTGTAGTTCAAGGCATAGTCCACTGTTCATGTTGTGATCTAGTGTAGCATAAATCTCTAAGTGGAAGTTCAACTTCACAGTCTCCACTAAGCACCGGTATATAAACAATGTTTTGGAACTAAATGGTGAGATGTGCCAATGAGACTTTGTGGGGGATTGTTGGAATTTTGCTAGTAGGCCTTTGGCCCAAAGCCCAACTAAAATTCTGAAATTCTCTTGGCCCATTCATGCACACATGTGAGTGGAGTGAGTGAGGCTAAAGTTTAGTCCCACCCCGGAAGTTGAGAGAGAGTTGCACCTCTTTATAAGATGAGCTCTTCTAACACTTGTATGAGCATGAGAAGAGGAGACCTACACGCGCGCTCCTCCTCCTCGCTCGCCTCGTCACGACGCGCCGTGCCACGCCGCGGGTTGTGGGATTGAGCCGAGCCGAGCCGAGGACAGAGCTATGCACGTTGTCTATATTTTTGCTGCTCGGGAAAAAATAATGAGTCATTAATTAATAATTAATGGATGAGTTAATTACTGAACCGTTTCCGATTCTTTTGGATCGTGATGACTCGGACGTGGGGTTTACTCCCACGACCTGCCCGGCCCGCACTATATAGTCAGGCGGATGTCTACCCTAGCCGCCGCCGCTTCGTATGGTTTCTCACCATCGTTTCAGATCATTGCGCCGCCAAGCAAGTCTTCTCCATCCCTTCTTTTGGCGTGCACCGGGAGAAGGGACAGCAGGCCTCCGGAACCCTGCCTCTCGTGATCCTATACGGGAGAGGGGCGATCAGGTTTTTGGGCAGCGCACTCGCGTGACTGCTGGCAGTGACGACTTCGCGAACGACGACTTCTTCCCCGACCTCGGCAACCTCATCCTCGATGACATGGGCGACAACGTCAACGCCGGTGGTGCTGCTCCCGCTGCACCGTAGGTGATTCTATCCTTCCTGTTCGAGATCGTAGTAGAATTCATGTTTCTAGTATGTGCCCTAGATGTGATCTGTTCATTTGCTATTCTAGTTCGCATGATTAGTTTAATCTCTGCTATTGTAGTCATGATTTATCTTCTAATTATTCGGATTAAATCTCATAGTAACTTGCTCATATTTCCAACACCATTGTCATTGAGCAGACCGGATACAAAACGTATGCGGCACCGACCTTGTAATGACACCGGTTTGTATGAGTGAGGTCTTGGAATCCAATTGTCTCTCCATACTCTGATACTCCGTCCATTTCCAACCCTCCAAATTAAGCCTTTCTTCAAGAGATCGAGCCCATGACTTATAGCTTGCCACGATGATGAAGCATTACCTGAGAAGACCATGTCCACTAAATTACCATGAGGATAATACCTGGCCTTCAAGACTTGGGCGCACAGACTGTCCGGTCTAGATAACAATCGCCAAGCTTGTCGGGCCAACAACGCTTGATTAAACATACGAAAATCACGGAATCCAGCACCTCCTTTGTTCTTAGGCTGTAAAAGGTAATCCCATCCTCTCCAATGGACCTTTCTTTTTCCTTCTCTAGACCCCCAATAAAAATTTCTCACTATGCTTGTCAAATCATCACACACTGAATAAGGTAACTTGAACACACCCATAATATAGGTTGGCAATGCTTGTGCAACTGATTTAATTAAAACCTCTCTTCCTGGTTGGGCAAGAAGTCCATCCCCCCACTGCATCAAACGCTTTGTGAGACTAGTTTGTAGATTCTGAAAACGTCCCTTGGACATACGCCCCTTAAGAGTTGGGAGGCCCAAGTATTTTTCCTCAAAAACCAAGCTTGTTACCCCCAACACATCTCTAATTTGCTGCTGTATAATCAGAGGGCATGTAGCACCAAAGAAAACAGAGCATTTGCCATAGTTCAGACTTTGTCCAGTGGCCTTACCATAAAGTTCCAAAGCAGCCTTCACATTCTCCGCTTGGGCACTAGAGGCCTCGAAAAACAGTAAAGTATCATCGGCGAATAACGGGTGGGATATACCAGGGGCTGATCTGCATACCTTAACTAGGGTGATCTTGCCCAACCTTACTTTGTTCTTTAAAATTGTAGACAAGCCATCCGCAACAAACAAGAATAAGAATGGTGAGAGAGGGTCGCCTTGCCGAAGTCCACGCGACGGTGCAAATGAATCCAAGAGGGTCCCATTTAATTTGATAGAATATCTCACCGATGTGACACACGTCATAATCCAGTCAATCCATCCCTGATAGAAACCCCACTTTTGCATCACCCGCTTCAAGAAAACCCAATCCACTCTATCGTATGCTTTTGACAAATCAAGCTTATAAGCACAAAAAATCTTTGTTGGATCCTTCTCCTGCTTGATGTAATGAATGCATTCAAAGGCCACAAGAGCATTATCCGTGATCATCCTACCAGGAATAAAGGCACTTTGTTCTGGCGAAACTAGGGTATCCAATAGTGGTTGAAGCCGGTTCACCAAGCACTTTGAGATGACTTTATAAATTCCATTGCAAAGGCTAATGGGACTGTAATCAGAGATCTTAGCAGGTTTAGAAATTTCAGGAATAAGAACAATGGGCGTAGAATTTACCCCCTCAGGCATTATTCCAGACACAAAGAAATCCTTAACCGCCGCAAGCACATCCTCTTTGATAGTACTCCAATTTCGCTGAAAAAACCTGGCAGGAAAACCATCCGGCCCTGGTGCCTTGAGCGGTCCAATCTGAAACAACGCATCAGAAATCTCCTTGTCCGAGAACAGGGCACATAACTTGACATTATCTTCATCCGTCACCATAGACTCCAAAAGATTGAGGACCGATGAAGCATCAAGTGTCAGGTCTGCAGCAAAGATATCATTAAAATAGTCATTTGCAAGCTTACCCATTGCAGCAAACTCCGAGTGCACCACCCCAACATTGTCTGTAAGTTGGCGGATTTTATTCTTCCTAGCTCTCCATATTGCCTTACTCTGAAAAAATTTAGTGTTTCTGTCCCCCTCCTTCAACCAAGAAAATTCTAGATCTCTGAAGCCATAGCATTTCATCTTGATATAATAACTCGTTCATTTTATCCGTCACCCTACGGATGTCCTGTTGGTCCGCATTCATATGCATGAGTTCTTCCAGTTGGGACCTAGATTTGGCCAGCTCCCTAGTAACATTTCCAAATTTTTCTGCTCCACGAGACGATAGTCTTTGTCAAAGCATCTCGCAACTGTCCAAGGTTTTGCATCCTTCCTACAGCCATCCAAGCATTTTTTATCACCGCTCGGAGCGTGTCATCCCTCTCCCAAAATAGCTCGTACCTTCTAGATTTTGCTCTCGTTGGCCCCGGATCCGACGATCCCTTGAGTACAACTACCACATGATCAGAACATGCTGATGGGACATGTAAAACTGAAGATAATGCAAACATGTTCCTCCAGGGCGTTGGTAGCTACAGCTCTATCAAGGCGAACACGCACATTACTTGCACCACTACGTTTGTTGTCATAGGTGAAAGGCACACCTACGAAACCAAGATCCACCAAGCCACAGATTTCCAATGCATCCTGAAAAGCTCTCATTTGAGTTTCAGCCCTTGGAGTTGCTGACATATGTTCAAAGTCCCAAAGCGCCTCATTGAAATCTCCAATCACTAACCATGGCAAATGACTTACATTTTTTAGATTCTGTAATTTTGTCCACATGATATGTATATTATCTACTCTTGGCTCCCCATATACAATGGTGACCCTCCATTGCTCGACGTCCTGATTAACTCGCACACGGGCGTCAACATATCGCTCATTTTTCTCCATGATCTCAACATCATAGGATTCATGCCAGAACAGGGCCAGACCACCACTCATTCCATCACTATCTACACCACAAAAGCCTTTGAGGCCTAAACGGCCCCGAATCCTCCTCATCTTTTCTGATTTTTGCCTCATTTCACACAGAAAGATGTAGGATCTAGAAGTAGATGTGTCTAGAGGGGGGTGATTAGACACTTAATGCTAAAGTTGCAATTTTTAAGCTTTTTCGGTTTAAGTGGAGTTTAGGCACAATTTCAACACACACAATACATATCAAGCAAGCTTGCAAAGAGTATATGAGCAGCGGAATGTAAGGAATGCAACTTGCAAGAATGTAAAGGGAAGGGTTTGGAGAGATCAAACGCAATTTGAGACACGGATGTTTTTCCCGTGGTTCGGATAGGTGGTGCTATCCTACATCCACGTTGATGGAGACTTCAACCCACAAAGGGTAACGGTTGCGAGAGTCCACACAGAGCTCCACCCACAAAGGGTAATGGTTGCGCGATTCCACACAGGGATCCACCCACGAAGGGTCCACGAAGAAGCAACCACCCACAAAGGGTCCACGAAGAAGCAACCTTGTCTATCCCACCATGGCCATTGCCCACACGGGACTTGCCTCACTAGCGGTAGATCTTCACAAAGTAGGCGATCTCCTTGCCCTTACAAACTCCTTGGTTCAACTCCACAATCTTGTCGGAGGCTCCCAAGTGACACCTAGCCAATCTAGGAGACACCACTCTCCAAGAAGTAACAAATGGTGTGTAGGTAATGAACTCCTTGCTCTTGTGCTTCAAATGATAGTCTCCCCAACACTCAACTCTCTCTCATAGGATTTGGATTTTGTGGAAAGAAGATTTGAGTGGAAAGCAACTTGGGAAGGCTAGAGATCAAGATTCATATGGTAGGAATGGAATATCTTGGTCTCAACACATGAGTAGGTGGTTCTCTCTCAGAACATATGAGTTGGAATGGTGTATGCGTTCTGATGGCTCTCTCTTCGAATGAAGAGGAGGTGGAGGGGTATATATAGCCTCCACACAAAATCCAACCGTTACACACAGTTTTCCAATCTCGGTGGGACCGAATCAACAAACTCGGTCGGACCGAAAGGGTAAACCTAGTGACCGTTAGAGATTTCGGTGGGACCGACTGGATCAACTCGGTGGGACCGATGTGCTAGGGTTAGGGTAAATCCAAAACTCGGTTTGACCGATTACTCAAACTCGGTGGGACCGATTTGGGTAATAAGTGAGACTGAGATTTGGCCAAGCAAAACTCGGTGGAACCGATTGCATATCTCGGTGGGACCGAGAATATTGCAATGGGTAACAGAGAGTTTGCAAGCCCATCTCGGTGAGACCGAGATCCCATCGGTGAGACCGAACTGATTAGGGTTTGGCAGTGGCTTATGACAAGTGGAACTCGATGGCGCCGGATAGGAAGAATCGGTAGGACCGAGTTTGGCTTAGGGTTTAGGTCATATGTGGAAGTGGGAAAGTAGCTGAGGGTTTTGGAGCATATCACTAAGCACATGAAGCAAGAGGCTCATTAAGCAACACCTCATCCCTCCTTGATAGTATTGACTTTTCCTAAAGACTCAATGTGATCTTGGATCACTAAAATGTAAAATGATGAGTCTTGAGCTTGAAGCTTTAGCCAATCCTTTGTCCTTAGCATCTTGAAGGAGTTCCCACAACCTTTAGTCCATGCCACTCCATTGTTGAACTTATCTGAAACATGCTAGATCGAAATGTTAGTCCAACAAGAGATATGTTGTCATCAATTATCAAAACCACCTAGGGAGCACTTGTGCTTTCAATCTCCCCCTTTTTGGTAATTGATGGCAACATACATCAAAGCTTTAGATAAAGATATAAAGAACAGCAAGTAAGGCTTTGGAAGGACATGTAACAAGCATAGGCTCCCCCTACATGTATGCACTCATGTAAATATGAAATATAGAGACATGTGAGAGCATAACCATGACAGAGTAGGCAATGTGTTACACGCATCTTGGCCATATGCATCAGAGCAAAAGATTATCAAGGAAAATACCTTCATGCTCATGAGTCCTTCTTGCAAACAGTATGTACATACGCAAGAACTCCTCATACTCATGATTTTGATGCATATACTTACCTTGTGGTCTTGAGTTGGCTTAGGATGGAATGAACCTGCACAAACAAGGTTAGATAACACAGGTACGTCCACTCGCCAGAGCAAACAAAAGAAACCACAAGAATGCCAAGACTGGGATGACATGTAGAGAGTGAGTACAAGGTACCACATTGAATTCAACATGTCCCCAAGAATAAAGATATGCAATGAATTTGACTGATTTCTTTCCCTTAGGTGTCTTGCTCCCCCTGAATCTTACATGGGATATTGGGAGAAGATAGGAAACAGAAAATCAGAGCTGAAAGATATGAATAGAACTTAATTCAAATGAGTTCATATGAACATGTCTTTCCCCCAAAAAGACATGTGGCATCTCTCCTCTTGAACATCAAGCATCTGGGATCCTTGAGTATTCTCTCCCCCTTGGAGATTTCTTTCTCCCCCTTAATATATGGGATCCTTGAGTATTCTCTTTGTAGGTGATAAGCTTTTGATGTGATCTCTCTCTCCCTGATGATAAGCTTTGATGTGATCTCTCTCTCCCCCTTTGACATCAATTTCCAAGAAGGTTTTTCCTGAAATCCGTCGAATAGGTTTGGTCCTTGAGATTCAGCACAAAGCAGTGAATAAAACTGTGATGCTTGTAGAGGACAAGATTCATTGAGTGGAGCTGGATCAGAAGAAATATAGAATATGTGGCAAACTGTTTTTCCTGTTGCGAAATCGGTGGCACCGAGTGGCAGTACCGAAGGGATTCGGTTGGACCGAAAATGGCAATTCAGTGAAACCGAGTTCATCACAGAGAAAAACACTTGTCACCTCAGCTCACTAGTCAAGTAAGATCTCAAAAAGATTTGCAATGAATTAGCTGAAAGATTTGCAAGGAATTTGATGCAGAAATATGCAGAACAAAAATCAAAAAGAAAAGAGTGAAAGTTTCTAGATGAAGTTTTTTTTTTGAAAAAGAAGGAAACAAATATGCAAGGGACAAATGCAATAACTCAGAAAAGAACACAAGAGAATTTCATCTAGAATTGGGCGGTGACATAGTCACCTATGTTAGAGTATATTGACTTAGGAGTCAAGTGAGGACACTTGATCGTAGGTCATACTCATCGTTTTAAGCTCAAAATGGGGTTACCATTTTTCGTTTAAGCATCTTGATGTATTCACATCTTGTTGAGTTGCTTTGACTCATGTCTTGGAGTAAAGCTTCTCTAAGATGGAATAACATGTTGGAGAACGTTGCAGAAAACAAAAAAATTTCCTACTCGTTTCACCAAGATCATCTAGGAGTTCATCTAGCAATGAGTCATTGGATGCATCTACATACCTTTGTAGATTGCGCACGGAAGCGTTCAAAAGAACGATGATGATGTAGTCGTACACGACGTGATCCAAATCACCGATGACCAAGCGCCGAACGGACGGCACCTCCGCGTTCAACACACGTATGGGACGGGAGACGTCTCCTCCTTCTTGATCAAGCAAGGGGAGGAGGAGAGGTTGATGAAGATCCAGCAGCACGACGGCGTGGTGGTGGATGCAGGGCGTCACAGTAGCAGGGCTTCGCCTATACTACGAGGGAGAGACGTAACGGGGAGAGAGGGAGGCGCCAAAGCTCAGGTATGAAGTCCTCCCCTCTCCTCAACTATATATAGGGGTGCCAAAGGGGGGGGGCGCCGGCCCTAGTAGATGGATCTACTAGGGGGGCGGCGGCCAAGGGGTGGGAGGCTTGCCCCCCAAGCAAGGGGGGGCGCCCCCTTTAGGGTTTCCCCAACCCTAGCCGCATGGGCCCTTTGGGGGGGTGGCGCCCCAGCCCACTAAGGGCTGGGTTCCCTCCCACTTCAGCCCATGGGGCCCCCCGGGATAGGTGGCCCCACCCGGTGGACCCCCGGGACCCTTCCGGTGGTCCCGGTACAATACCGGTGACCCCGAAACTTGTCCCGATGGCCGAAACAGCACTTCCTATATATAATTCTTTACCTCCGGACTATTCCGGAACTCCTGTGACGTCCCGGATCTCATCCGGGACCCCGAACAATATTCGGGTTACTGCATATACATGTCTTCACAACCCTAGCGTCACCGAACCTTAAGTGTGTAGACCCTACGGGTTCGGGAGACAAGCAGACATGACCGAGACGACTCTCCGGTCAATAACCAACAGCGGGATCTGGATACCCATGTTGGCTCCCACATGCTCCACGATGATCTCATCGGATGAACCACGATGTCAAGGATTCAATCAACCCCGTATGCAATTCCCTTTGTCAATCGATATGTTACTTGCCCGAGATTCGATCGTCGGTATCCCAATACCTCATTCAATCTCGTTACTGGCAAGTCACTTTACTCGTACCGTAATGCATGATCTCGTGACCAGACACTTGGTCACTTTGAGCTCATTATGATGATGCATTACCGAGTGGGCCCAATGATACCTCTCCGTCATACGGAGTGACAAATCCCAGTCTTGATCCATGTCAACCCAACAGACACTTTCGGAGATACCCGTAGTCTACCTTTATAGTCACCCAGTTACGTTGTGACGTTTGGTAGACCCAAAGCACTCCTACGGCATCCGGGAGTCACACGATCTCATGGTCTAAGGAAAGGATACTTGACATTGGAAAACTCTAGCAAACGAACTATACGATCTTGCGCTATGTTTAGGATTGGGTCTTGTCCATCACATCATTCTCCTAATGATGTGATCTCGTTATCAATGACATCCAATGTCCATAGTTAGGAAACCATGACTATTTGTTGATCAACGAGCCAGTCAACTAGAGGCTCACTAGGGACATGTTGGTGTCTGTTATTCACACATGTATTACGATTTCCGGATAACACAATTATAGCATGAATAAAGACAATTATCATGAACAAGGAAATATAATAATAATGCTTTTATTATTGCCTCTAGGGCATATTTCCAACAGTCTCCCACTTGCAGTAGAGTCAATAATCTAGTTACATTGTGATGAATCGAACACCCATGGAATTCTGGTGTTGATCATGTTTTGCTCTAGGGAGAGGTTTAGTCAACGGATCTGCTACATTCAGGTCCGTATGTACTTTACAAATCTCTATGTCTCCATCTTGAACATTTTCATGAATGGAGTTGAAGCGACGCTTGATGTGCCTTGTCTTCTTGTGAAACCTGGGCTCCTTGGCAAGTGCAATAGCTCCAGTGTTGTCACAAAAGAGTTTGATTGGCCCCGACGCATTGGGTATGACTCCTAGGTCGGTGATGAACTCCTTCACCCATATCGCTTCATGTGCTGCCTCCGAGGCTGCCATGTACTCCGCTTCACATGTAGATCCCGCCACGACGCTCTGCTTGCAACTGCACCAGCTTACTGCCCCACCATTCAAAATATACACGTATCCGGTTTGTGACTTAGAGTCATCCAGATCTGTGTCGAAGCTAGCGTCGACGTAACCCTTTACGACGAGCTCTTCGTCACCTCCATAAACGAGAAACATTTCCTTAGTCCTTTTCAGGTACTTTAGGATATTATTGACCGCTGTCCAGTGTTCCTTGCCGGGATTACTTTGGTACCTTCCTACCAAACTGACGGCAAGGTTAACATCAGGTCTGGTACACAGCATGGCATACATAATAGAACCTATGGCTGATGCATAGGGGATGACGCTCATCTCTTCTATATCTTCTGCCGTGGTCGGACATTGAGCTGAGCTCAATTTCACACCTTGTAATACAGGCAAGAACCCCTTCTTAGACTGATCCATATTGAACTTCTTCAATATCTTATCAAGGTATGTTCTTTGTGAAAGACCTATGAGGCGTCTCGATCTATCTCTATAGATTTTGATGCCTAATATATAAGCAGCTTCTCCAAGGTCCTTCATTGAAAAACTCTTATTCAAGTAGGCCTTGATGCTGTCCAAGAGTTCTATATCATTTCCCATCAAAAGTATGTCATCTACATATAATATGAGAAATGCTACAGAGCTCCCACTCACTTTCTTGTAAACGCAGGCTTCTCCATAAGTCTGTGTAAACCCAAACGCTTTGATCATCTCATCAAAGCGAATGTTCCAACTCCGAGATGCTTGCACCAGCCCATAGATCGAGCGTTGGAGCTTGCACACCTTGTCAGCATTCTTAGGATCGACAAAACCTTCCGGCTGCATCATATACAATTCTTCCTTAAGGAAACCATTAAGGAATGCTGTTTTGACGTCCATTTGCCATATTTCATAATCATAGAATGCGGCAATCGCTAACATGATTCGGACGGACTTCAGCTTCGCTACCGGTGAGAAAGTCTCATCGTAGTCAACCCCTTGAACTTGTCGATAACCCTTAGCGACAAGCCGAGCTTTATAGATGGTCACATTACCATCCGCGTCTGTCTTCTTCTTAAAGATCCATTTATTCTCTATGGCTCGCCGTTCAACGGGCAAGTCAGTCAAAGTCCATACTTCGTTCTCATACATGGATCCTATCTCGGATTTCATGGCTTCTAGCCATTTGTCGGAATCCGGGCCCGCCATCGCTTCTTCATAGTTCGAAGGTTCACCATTGTCTAACAACATGATTTCCAAGACAGGGTTGCCGTACCACTCTGGTGCGGAACGTGTCCTTGTGGACCTTCGAATTTCAGTAGGAGTTTGATCAGAAGTATCTTGATCATTATCATTAACTTCCTCTCTAGTCGGTGCTGGCACCTCAGGAGCATTTTCTTGAGTTGCGCCATTTCCCGGTTCAAGAGGTAATACTTCATCAAGCTCTACTTTCCTCCCACTTACTTCTTTCGAGAGAAACTCTTTCTCTAGAAAGGACCCATTCTTGGCAACAAAGACCTTGCCTTCGGATCTAAGGTAGAAGGTGTACCCAATAGTTTCTTTTGGGTATCCTATGAAGACGCATTTTTCCGACTTGGGTTCGAGCTTCTCAGGTTGAAGTTTCTTGACATAAGCATTGCATCCCCAAACTTTTAGAAACGACAGCTTAGGTTTCTTCCCAAACCATAATTCATACGGTGTCGTCTCAACGGATTTCGACGGAGCCCTATTTAAAGTGAATGCAGCAGTCTCTAAAGCATAGCCCCAAAAAGATAGCGGTAAATCGGTAAGAGACATCATAGACCGCACCATATCCAATAGAGTGCGATTACGACGTTCGGACACACCGTTATGCTGAGGTGTTCCAGGCGGCGTGAGTTGTGAAACTATTCCACATTTTCTTAAGTGTGCACCAAATTCGTGACTCAAGTATTCTCCTCCACGATCTGATCGTAGAAACTTGATTTTCCTGTCACGTTGATTTTCAACCTCACTCTGAAATTCCTTGAACTTTTCAAAGGTTTCAGACTTGTGTTTCATTAAGTAGACATACCCATATCTACTCAAGTCATCAGTGAGGGTGAGAACATAACGATAGCCACCGCGAGCCTCAACACTCATTGGACCGCACACATCAGTATGTATGATTTCCAATAAGTTGGTTGCTCGCTCCATTGTTCCTGAGAACGGAGTCTTGGTCATTTTACCCATGAGGCATTGTTCGCACGTGTCAAATGATTCATAATCAAGAGACTCTAAAAGTCCATCTGCATGGAGCTTCTTCATGCGTTTGACACCTATGTGACCAAGGCGGCAGTGCCACAAGTATGTGGGACTATCATTATCAACCTTACATCTTTTGGTACTCACATTATGAACATGTGTAGTAATACGCCCGAGATTCATTAAGAATAAACCATTCACCATAGGAGCATGACCATAAAACATATCTCTCATATAAATGGAACAACCATTATTCTCATATTTAAATGAGTAGCCATCTCGAATTAAACGAGATCCCGATACAATGTTCATGCTCAAAGCTGGCACTAAATAACAGTTATTAAGGTTTAAAACTAATCCCGTAGGTAAATGCAGAGGCAGTGTGCCGACGGCGATCACATCAACCTTGGAACCATTCCCGACGCGCCTCTTCACCTCGTCCTTTGCCAGTCTCCGTTTATTCCTCAGCTCCTGCTGTGAGTTACAAATATGAGCAACGGCACCGGTATCAAATACCCAGGAGTCACTACGAGTACTGGTAAGGTACACATCAATTACATGTATATCAAATATACCTTTTGTTTTGCCGGCCTTCTTGTCTGCTAAGTATTTAGGGCAATTCCGCTTCCAGTGACCGCTTCCCTTGCAATAAAAGCACTCAGTCTCGGGCTTGGGTCCATTCTTTGGCTTCTTCCCGGCAGCTTGCTTGCCGGGCGCGGCAACCTCCTTGCCGTATTTCTTGAAGTTCTTTTTACCCTTGCCTTTCTTGAACTTAGTGGTTTTATTGACCATCAACACTTGATGTTCCTTCTTGACTTCTACCTCCGCTGATTTCAGCATTGAGAACAACTCAGGAATGGTCTTTTGCATCCCCTGCATGTTGAAGTTCATCACAAAGCTCTTGTAGCTTGGTGGAAGCGACTGGAGGATTCTGTCAATGACCGCATCATCCGGGAGATTAACTCCCAGCTGAGACAAGCGGTTGTGTAACCCAGACATAGTGAGTATGTGCTCACTGACAGAACTGTTTTCCTCCATCTTACAGCTGAAGAACTTGTCGGAGACTTCATATCTCTCGATCTGGGCATGAGCTTGAAAAACCATTTTCAGCTCTTCGAACATCTCATATGCTCCATGTCTCTCAAAACGCTTTTGGAGCCCCGGCTCTAGGCTGTAAAGCATGCCGCACTGAACGAGGGAGTAGTCGTCAACACGTGTCTGCCAAGCGTTCATAACGTCTTGGTTCTGTGGGACGGGAGCTTCACCTAGCGGTGCTTGTAGGACATAATCTTTCTTGGCAGCTATGAGGATGATCCTCAGGTTCTGGACCCAGTCCGTATAGTTGCTGCCATCGTCTTTCAGCTTGGTTTTCTCTAGGAACGCGTTGAAGTTGAGGACTACGTTGGCCATTTGATCTACAAGACATATTGCAAAGATTTTAGACTAAGTTCATGATAATTAAGTTCATCTAATCAAATTATTAATGAACTCCCAATTAGATTAGACATCCCTCTAGTCATCTAAGTATTACATGATCCGAGTTGACTAGGCCGTGTCCGATCATCACGTGAGACGGACTAGTCAACGTCGGTGAACATCTTCATGTTGATCGTATCTTCTATACGACTCATGCTCGACCTTTCGGTCTTCTGTGTTTCGAGGCCATGTCTGTACATGCTAGGCTCGTCAAGTTAACCCTAAGTGTTTTGCATGTGTTCCGAGGCCATGTCTGTACATGCTAGGCTCGTCAACACCCGTTGTATGTGAACGTAAGGATCCATCACACCCGATCATCACGGCGTGCTTAGAAACGACGAACTTTAGGAACGGTGCACAGTTAGGGGAGAACACTTCTTGAAATTGTTATGAGGGATCATCTTATTTACTACCGTCGTTCTAAGTAAACAAGATGCAAAACATGATAAACATCACATGCAATCAAATAATAAACGTGACATGATATGGCCAATATCACATAGCTCCTTTGATCTCCATCTTGGGGCTCCATGATCATCTTGTCACCGGCTTGACACCATGATCTCCATCATCATGATCTCCATCATCGTGTCTCCATGAAGTTGCTCGCCAACTATTACTTCTACTACTATGGCTAACACGTTTAGCAATAAAGTAAAGTAATTTACATGGCGTTTCTCGATGACACGCAGGTCATATAAAAGAATAAAGACAACTCCTATGGCTCCTGCCGGTTGTCATACTCATCGACATGCAAGTCGTGATTCCTATTACAATAGCATGAACATCTCATACATCACATATAGATCATTAATCATTCATCACAACTTTGGCCATATCATATCACAAACCACTTGCTGCAAAAACAAGTTAGACGTCCTCTAATTGTTGTTGCAAGTTTTACGTGGCTGAATTAGGGTTCTAGCAAGAACTTCTTCTTACCTACGTTAAAGCCACAACGTGATTTGTCAACTTCTATTTACCCTTCATAAGGACCCTGTTCATCGATTCCGCTCCAACTAAAGTGGGAGAGACAGACACCCGCCAGCCACCTTATGCAACTAGTGCATGTTAGTCGGTGGAACCGGTCTCACGTAAGCGTACGTGTAAGGTTGGTTCGGGCCGCTTCATCCCACAATACCGCTGAAGCAAGAAAAGACTAGTAACGGCAAGAAAGTTGACAAATCTATGCCCACAACTAATTGTGTTCTACTCGCGCAAGAAGAACTACGCATAGACCTAGCTCATGATGCCACTGTTGGAGAACGTTGCAGAAAACAAAAAAATTTCCTACTCGTTTCACCAAGATCATCTAGGAGTTCATCTAGCAACGAGTCATTGGATGCATCTACATACCTTTGTAGATTGCGCACGGAAGCGTTCAAAAGAACGGTGATGATGTAGTCGTACACGACGTGATCCAAATCACCGATGACCAAGCGCCGAACGGACGGCACCTCCGCGTTCAACACACGTACGGGACGGGAGACGTCTCCTCCTTCTTGATCCAGAAAGGGGAGGAGGAGAGGTTGATGAAGATCCAGCAGCACGACGGCGTGGTGGTGGATGCAGGGCGTCACAGTAGCAGGGCTTCGCCTATACTACGAGGGAGAGACGTAACGGGGAGAGAGGGAGGCGCCAAAGCTCAGGTATGAAGTCCTCCCCTCTCCTCAACTATATATAGGGGTGCCAAAGGGGGGGGCGCTGGCCCTAGTAGATGGATCTACTAGGGGGGGCGGCGGCCAAGGGGTGGGAGGCTTGCCCCCCAAGCAAGGGGGGGCGCCCCCTTTAGGGTTTCCCCAACCCTAGCCGCATGGGCCCTTTGGGGGGGTGGCGCCCCAGCCCACTAAGGGCTGGGTTCCCTCCCACTTCAGCCCATGGGGCCCCCCGGGATAGGTGGCCCCACCCGGTGGACCCCCGGGACCCTTCCGGTGGTCCCGGTACAATACCGGTGACCCCGAAACTTGTCCCGATGGCCGAAACAGCACTTCCTATATATAATTCTTTACCTCCGGACTATTCCGGAACTCCTCGTGATGTCCGGGATCTCATCCGGGACCCCGAACAATATTCGGGTTACTGCATATACATGTCTTCACAACCCTAGCGTCACCGAACCTTAAGTGTGTAGACCCTACGGGTTCGGGAGACAAGCAGACATGACCGAGACGACTCTCCGGTCAATAACCAACAGCGGTATCTGGATACCCATGTTGGCTCCCACATGCTCCACGATGATCTCATCGGATGAACCACGATGTCAAGGATTCAATCAACCCCGTATGCAATTCCCTTTGTCAATCGATATGTTACTTGCCCGAGATTCGATCGTCGGTATCCCAATACCTCGTTCAATCTCGTTACTGGCAAGTCACTTTACTCGTACCGTAATGCATGATCCCGTGACCAGACACTTGGTCACTTTGAGCTCATTATGATGATGCATTACCGAGTGGGCCCAGTGATACCTCTCCGTCATACGGAGTGACAAATCCCAGTCTTGATCCATGTCAACCCAACAGACACTTTCGGAGATACCCGTAGTCTACCTTTATAGTCACCTAGTTATGTTGTGACGTTTGGTAGACCCAAAGCACTCCTACGGCATCCGGGAGTCACACGATCTCATGGTCTAAGGAAAGGATACTTGACATTGGAAAACTCTAGCAAACGAACTATACGATCTTGCGCTATGTTTAGGATTGGGTCTTGTCCATCACATCATTCTCCTAATGATGTGATCTCGTTATCAATGACATCCAATGTCCATAGTCAGGAAACCATGACTATCTGTTGATTAACGAGCCAGTCAACTAGAGGCTCACTAGGGACATGTTGGTGTCTGTTATTCACACATGTATTACGATTTCCGGATAACACAATTATAGCATGAATAAAGACAATTATCATGAACAAGGAAATATAATAATAATGCTTTTATTATTGCCTCTAGGGCATATTTCCAACATAACATACCTTGGGTGGTGGTGTGGTTCTTGCTCATGTAGTTGAACTTGTGTGGGTGCTCAAGGTTGATGTAGCTCATCAAGAGTTGGGAGCACCACTTGGAGTTTGAGTTCATCTACCTACATGGGTTAGTTCTTGCAAGGAAGAGCACTTGTGTATCCAAAAATGACAATCATGAAGCTCAACATAGAATTTGTCAAAGGATATGTTTGAAAGGTTTCGTGCTTCCTTGTCTTCAACCACCATTGTGTAGAGTCTTGGTGATGTAGAGATTGCTCAAGATGTGAGTGAGTCGCAATCTCATGGAATTAGATTCAACCAAGCACCTACATGGGTTAGAAAACATGCAAGGTGCAAATATATCCAAGACATAAGATAGTTATCATAGGAGATATATCATGGATTAGTCATAAGCTCATGTCTTGCATGTATCCAATGGAGTTTCTACTCCAAGTTCGAAGCATCAATGATGTTCAATTCTCCTCTCAACCTGCAAAACACTTTCTCATCAAGAGGTTTAGTAAATATATCCGCTAATTGCTTATCGGTGCGAACATGCTTAAGATCAATGTCACCCTTAGCAACATGATCTCGAATGAAATGATGACGAACTTCAATATGCTTAGTTCGAGAATGTTGTACAGGATTATGACCAATTTTGATAGCACTTTCATTGTCACAAAGTAGTGGAACATGTTTCACATAAATCCCGTAATCTTTAAGAGTTTGGGTCATCCAAAGTAATTGAGCACAACATGAACCAGCGGCAATGTATTCTGCTTCGGCGGTGGATAAGGATACCGAGTTCTGTTTCTTGGAAGACCAAGACACAAGAGATCTACCAAGAAATTGACAAGTACCCGAAGTGGACTTTCTATCAACCTTGTCTCCGGCATAATCTGAGTCAGAATAGCCAAAAAGATCAAAACAAGACCTCTTAGGATACCAAATGCCAAAATTTGGTGTATGGATTAAATATCTACTATCCTTTTCACAGCCTTAAGATGACAATCTTTAGGAGCAGCTTGATATCGTGCACACATGCACACACTTAGCATAATATCGGGACGTGAAGCACATAGGTATAACAATGAACCAATCATAGAGCGATAAACCTTTTGATCAACCGGTTCACCATCTTTGGTTAAATCATTATGTCCACTAGTAGGCATGGGTGTAGACATACCTTTGCATTCTTGCATGTTGAACTTCTTGAATAAGTCCTTGGTGTACTTTGTTTGAGAGACAAATGTACCTTCCTTAGTTTGCTTGATTTGCAACCCGAGAAAGAATTTGAGTTCACTCATCATAGACATCTCAAACTTCTCTGACATTAGCTTTCCAAACTTTTCACTAAAGAGAGGGTTAGTTGAACCAAATATGTTATCATCAACATAAATTTGGCATACAAATAGTTCTCCATTAACCCTTTTAGTAAAAGGAGTAGAATCAATTTTACCAATTTCAAAACCACTTGTAGTAAGGAACTTGGTCAAGCATTTATACCATGCTCTAGGAGCTTGTTTAAGACCATAAAGAGCTTTGTGAAGTTTGTAAACATGATTTGGTTTCTTAGGATTGATAAAGCCAGGAGGTTGTTTGACATAAACTTCCTCCTCTATTTCACCATTTAGAAAAGCACTTTTAATGTCCATTTGGTACAAGGTGATATTATGGTGATTAGCATAGGCAAGTAAGATGCGAATGGACTCAAGTCTAGCAACGGGAGCATACGTCTCACCATAGTCCATACCTTCGACTTGTGTGTACCCTTGGGCGACGAGACGTGCTTTGTTGCGGACCACTTGTCCATTTTCATCTTGCTTGTTGCGAAACACCCATTTGGTACCAATGATGTTGTGGTTGTTGTCGGGCTTCTCGACCAATGTCCAAACTTGGTTTCTCTCAAAATTATGTAGCTCTTCATGCATAGCATTTATCCAATCCGGATCTTCCAATGCTTCTTCAACCTTCATAGGTTCAATGCTAGAGATGAATGAATAGTTTTCACAAAAGTTAGCTAAACGAGTTTTTGAGCGAGTGATTCTCCCGGTTTGTATATCATTGAGGATTTGCTCGACGGGATGATCTTTGGCAATTCTTGCTCGAACTCGTGAGAGCTTTTGCTTGGGTCTTCGTTGAACATCTTCTTCATCTTGTTCTTCTTCTTGGCCTTCTTCATTGTTGACGTCGTCGTTCTCTTGTCGTGGTGGAGAAGGAGGTTGTTGATGTTCATCTTGGCGTACTTCCTCGTTTTCCTCATCTTGGTGTGTCCCACTTGTGGATGCTTCCGTGTCGATTCTTGATTCACCTTGTCGTGAAGTAGAAGCTTCCACTTGGACGGATGAAGTACTCTCCTTCACCTCCGTTGGACGAATTTTGCCAATGGACAAGTCTTGAATTGCTTCTGAAGGGTCTTTGTCTCCTACATCAATTGGAAATTGCTCTACTTGCGAGCCATTAGATTCATCAAACTTCACATCTACCGTCTCTTCAACCTTTCGGGTGAAATTGTTGTAGACACGGTAAGTGTGAGAGTTTGAGCCATAACCAAGTAGAAAACCTTCATGAGATTTAGGAGCAAACTTTGAACGATGATGCTTATCAAGAATGTAGCACTTTGAGCCGAATACTCGAAAGTATCCAACTTGGAGTTTGTTACCGGTGAGAAGCTTGTATGCCGTCTTGCCGAGTAGCTTGTGAAGATATAAACGATTTGTTGCGTGACAAGCTGTCTCAACCGCTTCTGCCCAAAAGTGCTTTGGCGTCTTGTATTCATCAAGCATCGTTCTTGCCATTTTGATGAGCGTCCGGTTCTTCCTCTCAACAACTCCATTTTGTTGAGGTGTGTACGTAGCCGAGAACTCGTGTGAAATCCCTTCTTCGTCAAGAAAGGTGTCCACATTTGCGTTCTTGAACTCCGTTCCGTTGTCACTCCGAACCTTCTTGATCTTCACATCAAACTGATTTTGGGCCTTCCTAGCGAAGTTTCTGAAGATCTTCTGGACCTGCGACTTGTCATTAAGAAAGAACACCCACGTAAATCTTGAAAAATCATCAACTATAACTAGACCAAAGGAATTTCCACCGAGACTCTTGTAGGCGTTGGGACCAAAAAGATCCATGTGAAGTAGCTCGAGTGGCCTCCTTGTGGTCATGATGTTCTTCACGGGATGTCTTCCTCCAACCTGTTTACCTGCTTGACAAGCACTGCAAAGTCTATCCTTATCAAATATGACATCGTTGACTCCAAGGATATGATTTCCTTTAATAAGCTTGTCAAGGTTTCTCATGCCAACGTGACCTAGTCGTCTATGCCACAACCAACCTTTTGAGGATTTAGCAACAAAGCAAGTTTTAGGTTGTGCCTTTTTAGAGAAATCGACAATGTAAAGATCACCTCTACGCATACCCGTAAAGACCATTTTATGATTGTCTCGACGAAATACTTGGCAATCTACCTCAGTAAATAGGACATTCAAACCGAAATCAGCAAGTCTAGATACTGAAAGTAAGTTGTACCCAAGAGATTCAACGAGCATGACATTTTGAATGGAACTATCATGTGAGATGGCCACCTTACCAAGGCCAACCACTTTACCCTTTGAATTATCACCAAAGGTGACATATTTTCGAGGGCCGTCATTTTTAGCAAGCTCACGAAACATCTCTTCATCTCCGGTCATATGATCAGTACATCCACTATCAAGAACCCATTCCTTTCCTCCTGATTCATATCCCCAAAGATTTGCCATAAGACCAAAATGTCTCATTGCATCATCAAGATCGAGGTCACTATCATCATCATCATAATATTCATGTTCATCATGATCTTGTGACTCATCATTTCCTAGAGAGGGTAATTCATTAGATAAATGATCATCAAAGTGGTCACTTTTATGAATTCTTATAGCTTTGAATATGATATCATTAATGAATCCAACATCTCCTTTAGCATGCTTAAGATTGGTAAGTTCAAATAGACATTTACCAAAACAAGGATCACTAGAATTCATCTTACTCAAGGCAATAGATTTATGGAAAATTTCATCCAAAGTTTTCAAGGAATGATCGGGAAATCGTTCCTCAAGAAATTTCCATATAGTATAGGCACAATTTTGAGTAGGCAAACTAGCAATCAAGTTTTTGGGCAATCCTCTAATGATGAGCTCAATAGTTCTAAGATTGCGAATTATGTCAATATCTTCATCTAGGGTAGGATGCAAAGGATCAATATGAAGTGCACAAGGGCTAGCAATATACTTGTTCAAATTATATTGATTGAAGATTACAAGCATCTCATTTTTCCACTCATGAAAATACTTTCCATCAAGAATAGGCACTCTATGTCTAAGACTCCCTAGAGTAGACACATCCATCTTCCTCCAATGGTGATTAAACCAAGGCAATGGAGACCAATGCTCTGATACCACTTGTAGGATCTAGAAGTAGATGTGTCTAGAGGGGGGTGATTAGACACTTAATGCTAAAGTTGCAATTTTTAAGCTTTTTCGGTTTAAGTGGAGTTTAGGCACAATTTCAACACACACAATACATATCAAGCAAGCTTGCAAAGAGTATATGAACAGCGGAATGTAAGGAATGCAACTTGCAAGAATGTAAAGGGAAGGGTTTGGAGAGATCAAACGCAATTTGAGACACGGATGTTTTTCCCGTGGTTCGGATAGGTGGTGCTATCCTACATCCACGTTGATGGAGACTTCAACCCACAAAGGGTAACGGTTGCGAGAGTCCACACAGGGCTCCACCCACAAAGGGTAATGGTTGCGCGAGTCCACACAGGGCTCCACCCACGAAGGGTCCATGAAGAAGCAACCACCCACAAAGGGTCCACGAAGAAGCAACCTTGTCTATCCCACCATGGCCATCGCCCACACGGGACTTTCCTCACTAGCGGTAGATCTTCACGAAGTAGGCGATCTCCTTGCCCTTACAAACTCCTTGGTTCAACTCCACAATCTTGTCGGAGGCTCCCAAGTGACACCTAGCCAATCTAGGAGACACCACTCTCCAAGAAGTAACAAATGGTTTGTAGGTAATGAACTCCTTGCTCTTGTGCTTCAAATGATAGTCTCCCCAACACTCAACTCTCTCTCATAGGATTTGGATTTGGTGGAAAGAAGATTTGAGTGGAAAGCAACTTGGGAAGGCTAGAGATCAAGATTCATATGGTAGGAATGGAATATCTTGGTCTCAACACATGAGTAGGTGGTTCTCTCTCAGAACATATGAGTTGGAATGGTGTATGCGTTCTGATGGCTCTCTCTTCGAATGAAGAGGAGGTGGAGGGGTATATATAGCCTCCACACAAAATCCAACCGTTACACACAGTTTTCCAATCTCGGTGGGACCGAATCAACAAACTCGGTCGGACCGAAAGGGTAAACCTAGTGACCGTTAGAGATTTCGGTGGGACCGACTGGATCAACTCGGTGGGACCGATGTGCTAGGGTTAGGGTAAATCCAAAACTCGGTTTGACCGATTACTCAAACTCGGTGGGACCGATTTGGGTAATAAGTGAGACTGAGATTTGGCCAAGCAAAACTCGGTGGAACCGATTGCATATCTCGGTGGGACCGAGAATATTGCAATGGGTAACAGAGAGTTTGCAAGCCCATCTCGGTGAGACCGAGATCCCATCGGTGAGACCGAACTGATTAGGGTTTGGCAGTGGCTTATGACAAGTGGAACTCGGTGGCGCCGGATAGGAAGAATCGGTAGGACCGAGTTTGGCTTAGGGTTTAGGTCATATGTGGAAGTGGGAAAGTAGCTGAGGGTTTTGGAGCATATCACTAAGCACATGAAGCAAGAGGCTCATTAAGCAACACCTCATCCCTCCTTGATAGTATTGGCTTTTCCTAAAGACTCAATGTGATCTTGGATCACTAAAATGTAAAATGATGAGTCTTGAGCTTGAAGCTTTAGCCAATCCTTTGTCCTTAGCATCTTGAAGGAGTTCCCACAACCTTTAGTCCATGCCACTCCATTGTTGAACTTATCTGAAACATGCTAGATCGAAATGTTAGTCCAACAAGAGATATGTTGTCATCAATTATCAAAACCACCTAGGGAGCACTTGTGCTTTCAAAAGACCATAGTGGGGGAATGCGACTGACATAACGTCGCAAGTTCATGAACTGTCCGGGTATTCCCCCCTCCCCGGCAGTTCCAGCTTAAGTGAATCATTGGACTCGGCGGTCCTTCGTCTCGGAGGCCGCCTCCATACTCATATCAGTATCATCTCTGACAACACCTTCTCCCTGCCGTCTTCTTTTTACTATAGGTGCCTTGCCCGGTGTAGAGCTAGCTAGCCCTGTTACACCCAATGTTTCTGCAATACTCTTGTTCTCAATCAATAAAATTGTAGTAGACACTCTCCCTAATAAACTAGGCACTTCTTTCCCCTAACATTGATGGAACCATCAGCAGTGATAAGTCTTTTCCAAGCACTCTTCCCATCCTCCCCTAGAGCAGCAACCTGACCGAGCAAACTGTTTCTGTTTTCAGAGCTGGCTCCACCCCCTTGCCCCGCTTCTGGTGCTGATCATCCACCTCTCCCTCTGCCACCACCACCTTCCCCACGATCACCACGACCACGAGCTTCGGATGTACCTCTCCCCCTTCCAGAACTTGTCCATTCACCACCTCTCCCACCACCAGCACCTCCATTGGGTTCATTATTCCAGTGTAACCAGTCCCCCCATTCACAAGTACTTGGGTCATGTATGCCATCTCCACATTCCTCGACAACGTGTCCCAAACAGCCACAGAAAAACAGAAATCTGGCAACTTCTCGTAACTAACAGGGTATTTCTTCCTCTCTTTCAACGTGATTGGTACAAATCTCACGAGTGGTTCATTGACATTCACATACACTCTCACACGCAAATAGCTAGAAGGATTTATCTTCCCTTCATTAACAATGACAGTGAATGGTGGGTTCCCCACTTTCTTCGCAACCTTCTCTGCAAGCTCCTTTTTCCGTGTTAAACCATCTAGCAGACCTTTGATTCTTGCCCATAAAGGATACATATCTAGTGCATATTCAGCAACGTTCGTAAACCCATCATATTCAACAAGAACAACTGGATCTCTTCTAAACTACCATGGTCCTCCTTGCATCACTCGCTTCTAGTCGCCTAGACAATGGCACTGAGCCAAAAACAGATTCGAGCCCTTAATATTGAAGGTCACACCTTGTGCGCAGACCCAAGCGTTCCTCATGGAGTTCAACAAAGCAGCATGACTAAAAGGCCTCATTGTATGAATGCTTAATAATTAATCTAAGAACACAATTCTTTCATGTACTAATAGTCAGTGTTGTAGTAGTGTTTTTCCTAAAAGAAGTAAATTGTTGTACTTGCATACACATTGCCTTGAAAACTAGACATAAAAGGAGCAAACGAAGAACTCTTGACCAAGACCTCCGCAATGGCCTTCTTCAATTGACGTCTCTCGCAACCATGAAAGTTGACCATCAGGCAAGGGAACAAGTAACGCTAGTGAGCAAAAATGTATCATTTTGACCTAAGGACTCACCAAATTTTGACCACATAGATGTCTTGACCGGTCACGAATGGCGGAGCTTCTTTATACAAGACCGATGATGACTTCAGGTGTTGGGGAACATAGTAATTTCAAAAAAATTCCTACGCACACGCAAGATCATGGTGATGCATAGCAATGAGAGGGGAGAATGTCATCTACGTACCCTCGTAGACCGTAAGCAGAAGCATTATGACAACGCGGTTGATGTAGTCGTACATTTTCACGATCGACTGATCCTCAGTACCGAACGTACGACACCTCCGCGTTCAACACACATTCAGCTCGGTGACGTCCCGCGAACTCACGATCCAGTAGAGCTTCCGGGAAGAGCTTCGTCAGCACGACGGCGTGGTGACGGTGTTGATGAAGCTACCGACGCAGGGCTTCGCCTAAGCACCACTATGATATGATCGAGGTGGATTATGGTGGAGGGGGGCACCGCACATGGCTAAGAGATCAATGATCAATTCTTGTATCTCCAAGGGGTGCCCCCTCCCCGTATATAAAGGAGTGGAGGAGGGGGAGGGGGCCGGCCTCCTATGGCGCGCCCCATGAGGAGTCCTACTCCCACCAGGAGTAGGACTCCCCCTTCCAAGTAGGAGTAGGAGAGGAGAAGGAAAGGGGGGCACCGCCCCCCCCCCTCCTTGTCCAATTTGGACTAGAGGGGGAGGGGGCGCGCGGCTTCCCTGGCCGCCCCTCCTCTTCTCCCATTAGGGACCATTAAGCCCAATATACTCCTGGGGGGTTCCGGTAACCCCCGGTACTCCGGTATATGTTCGAAACCTCCTGAAACACTTTCGGTGTCCGAACATAGTCGTCCAATATATCGAACTTTACGTCTCGATCATTTCGAGACTCCTCGTTATGTCAGTGATCATATCCAGGACTCCGAACTACCTTCGGTACATCAAAACACAAAAACTCATAATACCGATCATCACAGAACTTTAAGCGTGCGGACCCTATGGGTTCGAGAACTATGTAGACCTGACCGAGACACGTCTCCGGTCAATAACCAATAGCGGAACCTAGATGCTCATATTGGTTCCTACATATTCTACGAAGATCTTTATCGGTCAAACTGCATAACAACATATGTTGTTCCCTTTGTCATCGCTATGTTACTTGCCCGAGATTCGATCGTCGGTATCTCAATACCTAGCTCAATCTCGTTACCGGCAAGTCTCTTTGCTCGTTCCATAATACATAATCCCGCAACTAACTCATTAGTTGCATTGCTTGCAAGGCTTATAGTGATGTGCATTACCGAGAGGGCCCAGAGATACCTCTCTGACAATCGGAGTGACAAATCCTAATCTCGATCTATGCCAACCCTATTGGAAATATGCCCTAGAGGCAATAATAAATTGGTTATTATTATATTTCCTTGTTCATGATAATCGTTTATTATCCATGCTAGAATTGTATTGATAGGAAACTCAGATACATGTGTGGATACATAGACAACACCATGTCCCTAGTAAGCCTCTAGTTGACTAGCTCGTTGATCAATAAGATGGTTACGGTTTACTGACCATGGACATTGGATGTCGTTGATAACGGGATCACATCATTAGGAGAATGATGTGATGGACAAGACCCAATCCTAAGCCTAGCACAAGATCGTGTAGTTCGTTTGCTAAAGCTTTTTCTAATGTCAAGTATCATTTCCTTAGACCATGAGATTGTGCAACTCCTGGATACCATAGGGGTGCTTTGGGTGTGCCAAACGTCACAACGTAACTGGGTGGCTATAAAGGTACACTACAGGTATCTCCGAAAGTGTCTGTTGGGTTGGCACGAATCGAGACTGGGATTTGTCACTCCGTGTAAACGGAGAGGTATCTCTGGGCCCACTCGGTAGGACATCATCATAATGTGCACAATGTGACCAAGGAGTTGATCATGGGATGATGTGTTACGGAATGAGTAAAGAGACTTGCCGGTAACGAGATTGAACAAGGTATCGGATACCGACGATCGAATCTCGGGCAAGTACAATACCGCTGGACAAAGGGAATTGTATACGGGATTGATTGAATCCTTGACATCGTGGTTCATCCGATGAGATCATCATGGAACATGTGGGAGCCAACATGGGTATCCAGATCCCGCTGTTGGTTATTGGCCGAAGAGTTGTCTCGGTCATGTCTGCATGGTTCCCGAACCCGTAGGGTCTACACACTTAAGGTTCGATGACGCTAGGGTTATAGGGAAAGTATGTACGCGGTTACCGAATGTTGTTCGGAGTCCCGGATGAGATCCCGGACGTCACGAGGAGTTCCGGAATGGTCCGGAGGTAAAGATTGATATATAGGAAGTATGGTTTTGGCCACCGAAAGTGTTCCGGGCATCACCGGTAGTGTACCGGGACCACCGGAGGGGTCCGGGGGTCCACCAGGTGGGGCCACCAGCCCCGGAGGCTTACATGGGCCAATAGTGGGAAGGGACCAGCCCCTAGGTGGGCTGGGGCGCCTCCCACCAAGGCCCAAGGCGTCCTCAAGAGGAGAGGGGGCAAACCCTAGGCGCAGATGGGCCCTAAAGCCCACCCTAGGTGCGCCCCCCTCTCTCTCCCCCTTGGCCGCCTCCCAGATGGGATCTGGGGGCTGCCGCCACCCCTAGGGAGGGAACCCTAGGTGGGGGCGCAGCCCCTTCCCTTCCCCGATATATACTTGAGCAAAGGGGCAGCCCAAGAGACGATTCAATCTCCCTGTTGGCGCAGCCCTACCCCTCTTCCTCCTCGTCTCTCGTAGTGCTTGGCGAAGCCCTGCTGGAGTCCCGCGCTCCTCCACCACCACCACGCCATCGTGCTTCTGCTGGATGGAGTCTTCCCCAACCTCTCCTTCTCCCCTTGCTGGATCAAGGCGTAGGAGACGTCACCGGGCTGTACGTGTGTTGAACGCGGAGGTGCCGTCTGTTCGGCACTAGGACCATCGGTGATTTGGATCACGACGAGTACGACTCCATCAACCCCGTTCACTTGAATGCTCCCGCTTAGCGATCTACAAGGGTATGTAGATGCACTCTCCTTCCCTCGTTGCTAGATTACTCCATAGATTGATCTTGGTGATGCGTAGAAAATTTTGAATTTCTGCTACGTTCCCCAACAGTGGCATCATGAGCTAGGTCTATGCCAAGTTTCTATGCACGAGTAGAACACAAAGCAGTTGTGGGCGTCGATTTTGTCAATTTACTTGTCGTTACTAGTCTTATCTTGATTCGGCGGCATCGTGGGATGAAGCGGCCCGGACCGACCTTACACGTACTCTTACGTGAGACTGGTTCCACCGACTGACATGCACTAGTTGCATAAGGTGGCTAGCGGGTGTCTGTCTCTCCCACTTTAGTCGGATCGGATTCGATGAAAAGGGTCCTTATGAAGGGTAAATAGAAATTGGCATATCACGTTGTGGTTTTCGCGTAGGTAAGAAACGTTCTTGCTAGAAACCTATAGCAGCCACGTAAAAACTTGCAACAACAATTAGAGGACGTCTAACTTGTTTTTGCAGCTTGTGCCTTGTGATGTGATATGGCCAAAAGGATGTGATGAATGATATATGTGATGTATGAGATTGATCATGTTCTTGTAATAGGAATCATGACTTGCATGTCGATGAGTATGGCAAGCGGCAGGAGCCATAGGAGTTGTCTTAATTTATTTATGACCTGCGTGTCAACTTATACGTCATGTAATTACTTTACTTTATCGCTAACCGTTAGCCATAGTAGTAGAAGTAATAGTTGACGTGACAACTTCATGAAGACACGATGATGGAGATCATGATGATGGAGATCATGGTGTCATGCCGGTGACAACGATGATCATGGAGCCCCGAAGATGGAGATCAAGAGGAGCAAAATGATATTGGCCATATCATGTCACTATTTGATTGCATGTGATGTTTATCATGTTTTACATCTTATTTGCTTAGAACGACGGTAGCTTAAATAAGATGATCCCTCACTAAAATTTCAAGAAAAGTGTTCCCCCTAACTGTGCACCGTTGCGAAGGTTCATTGTTTCGAAGCACCACGCGATGATCGGGTGTGATAGATTCTAACGTTCGAATACAACGGGTGTAAGCCAGATTTACACAGCAAAAACACTTAGGTTGACTTGATGAGCCTAGCATGTACAGACATGGCCTCAGAACACGGAAGACCGAAAGGTCGAGCATGAGTCGTATAGAAGATACGATCAACATGAAGATGTTCACCGATGTTGACTAGTCCGTCTCACGTGATGATCGGACACGGCCTAGTTGACTCAGATCATGTTTCACTTAGATGACTAGAGGGATGTCTATCTGAGTGGGAGTTCATCAGATGAATTCAATTATCATGAACATAGTCTGAATTGTCTTCACAAATATGTTGTAGATAAATAGCTCATGTTGTAGCTCCCTGTTTCAATACGTTCCTAGAGAAAGATTAAGTTGAAAGATATTGTAAGCAATGATGCGGACTAGGTCCGTAGTCCGAGGAGTGTCCTCACTGCTATACAGAAGGCTTACGTCTTTGATGCACCGCTCGATGTGCAAACCCCTACAACGTCGTCTGTGGATGTTGTGAACACCTGACAGACACATCCTGATGACTACTTGATAGTTTAGTGCACCATACTTTACGGCTTAGAATCGGGATTCCAATGACGTTTTGAACGCCGTAACATATGAGATGTTCCAAGAGCTGAAATTGGGATTTCAGGCTCATGCCCATGTTGAGAGGTGTGAGACCTCTGACAAGTTCTTTAGCCAACAAGATGGAGGAGAATAGCTCAACTAGTGAGCATGTGCTCAGAATGTCTGGGTGCTACAATCACTTAAATCAAGTGGGAGTTAAACTTCCAGTTAAGATAGTGATTGATAGAGTTCTCTAGCCACTATCACTAAGCTACTAGATCTTCGTGATGAACTATGACATGCAAGGGATGGAGTTGATCCCGGAGCTGTTTGCGGTGCTTAAGACCGCAAAAGGTAGAAATCAAGAAGAAGCATCAAGTGTTGATGGTTTAACAAGACCACTGGTTTCAAGAAGGGCAAGGGCTAGAAGGGAAACTTCATGGATGACAAACTAGTTGCCGCTCCAGTGAAGGAACCCAAGGTTGAACCCAAACCCGAGACTAAGTGCTTCTATTGTAAGGGAACAGTCACTGGTAGCGGAATTACCCCAAATGCATGGTAGATAAGAAGGCTGGCAACTTCAACAAAATTTATACGTGTTATTAATGTGTACCTCACTAGTACTCCTGGTAGCACCTGGGTATTGGATACCGGTTCAGTTACTATTATTGGTGACTTGAAGCAAAAGCTACAGACTAAACGGAGACTAGCTGAGGGCGAGGTGACGATGTGTGTTGGAAGTGTTTCCAAAGTTGATGAGATCACCATCGCACGCTCCATCTGCCTTCGGGATTAGTATTGAACCTAGATAAATGTTATCAGGTGTCTACGTTGAGCATGAATATGATTAGATCATGTTCATTGCAATACGGTCATTCATTTAAGTTAGAGAATAATGGTTATTCTGTTTACATGAATGATACCTTTCATGGTCATGCACCCTATGTGAATGGTTCATTGAATCTCGGTCGTGGTGATACACATGTTCACGCCAAAAGATGTAGAGTTAATAATGATAGTACCACTTTCTTGTGGCACTGCCGCTTAGGTCATACTGGCGTAAGATGCATGAAGAAACTCCATATCGATGGATGTTTGGAGTCACTTGATTTTGAATCGCTTGACACATGCGAGCGATGCCTCATGGGCAGGATGACTAAGACCCCGTTTTCAGGTACAATGAAACGGGCAAGTGACTTGTTGGAAATCATACATGCAGATGTGTGTGATCCAATGAGAATTGAAGCGTGCGGTGGGTATCTCTATTTTCTCATCTTCACTGATGATTTGAGTAGATATAGGTATATTTACTTAATGAAGCACAAGTCTGAAACGTTTGAAAAGTTCAAGCGATTTCAGAGTGAAGTTAAGAATCATCATAACAAGAAGATCAAATTCCTACGATCTGATCAATGAGAATTTCTGAGTTATGAGTTTAGCAAACACTTAAGACATTGTGGAATTGTTTCACAGTTGAAGCCACCTAGAACACCACAGGGTAATGGTGTGTCCGGACATCATAAACGAACCTTATGAGATATTGTGCGATCTATGATGTCTCTTACCGATCCACCGTTTTCATTTTGAGGTTATGCATTAGAGACAACTGCATTCACTTTAGATAGGACACCATCTAAGTCCGTTGAGACGACGTCGTAAGAATATGGTTTGGCAAGAAACCAAAGTTGTCGTTTCTTAATGTTTGGGGCTACGATGCTTAAGGCTTCAGCCGGAGAAGCTCGAATCCAAAGCGGACAAACACATCTTCATAGGATACCCAAGGGTGACAGTTGGGTATACCTTCTATCTCAGATCCGAGGGCAAATTGTTTGTCGCTAAGAACGGGTCCTTTCTCGAGAAGGAGTTTCTCTCGAAAGAATTGAGTGGGAGGAAGATAGAACTTGATGAGGTTGTCGAACCTTTACTTCAACCAGAGAGTGACGCAACACAGAAAGATGTTTTCTGTGGCGCCTACGTCTGTTGAATAGGAAGTTAATGATAGTGATCATGAAGCTTCGAATCAAGTTGCTATCGAACCTCGTAGGTCGACAAGGATATGTACTACTCCTAAGTGGTACGGTAATCCTGTCTTGGATATCATGTTGTTAGACAACAATGAACCTACGAGCTATGGAGAAGCGATGGTGGGCCCGTATTCCGACAAATGGTTAGAAGCCATGAAATCCGAGATAGGATCCATATATGGACTTTGGTGGACTTGCCCGATGATCGGCAAGCCATTGAGATAAATGGATCTTTAAGAAGAAGACGGACGTGAGCGGTAATGTTACCGTCTATGAAGCTCGACTTGTGGGAAAGAGTCTTTTCACAAGTTCAAGGAGTTGACTATGATGAGAATTTCTCACCCGTAGCGATGCTTAAGTCCGTCGGAATCATGTTAGCATTAGCTATATTTTTCGATTATGAAATCTTATAGATGGATGTCAAAACAAGTTTTCTTACCAGTTTTCGTAAGAAAAGTTGTATGTGATACAATAAAAGGTTTTGACGATCCTAAGGATGCTAAAAGGTATGCTGGCTCCAGCAATCCTTCTATGGACTAGAGCAAGCATCTCGGAATCGGAATATATGTTTTGATGGAGTGATCAAAGCTTTTAGGTTTATACTATGTTTGCTAGAAACTTGTATTTACAAGAAAGTGAGTGGGAGCACTACAACATTTCTGATAAGTATATGTGGATGACATATTGCTGATTCGAAATAATGTAGAATTTCTGGAAAGCATAAACGGTTGTTTGAAGAGTGTTTTTCAAAGGAAGACCTGGATAAAGCTGCTTATAAATTGGGCATCAAGATCTATAGAGATAGATCAAGACGCCTGATGATACTTTCAAAGAACGCACACCTTGACATGTTTTTGAAGGAGTTCAAAATAGATCAGTCAAAGAAGGGGTTCTTACCTGAGTTGTAAGGTGTGAAGTTGAGTAAGACTCAAAGCTTGACCACGGCAGAAGAAAGAGGAAGGACGAAGGTCGTCCCCTATGCTCTTGTCATAGGCTCTATACGGTATGCCATGCTGAGTACCGCACCTGATGTGTGCCTTGCCACATGTCTGGCAAGAGGGTACAAAGGTGACCTAGGACTGGATCACCAGATAGCGGTCAAAATTATCCTTAGAAGAATAAGGAAATGTTTCTCGGTTATGGAGGTGATAAAGAGTTCGACGTAAAGAGTTACATCGATGCAAGCTTAACACCTATCCGGATAGCTCTGAGTAGTGATACCGGATACGTATAATGGAGCAACAATTTGGAATAGCTCCAAGTGGAACGTGGTAGCAGCATCTACGATATGACATAAAGTTTTGCGAAATACATAGGGATCTGAATATGGCAAGACCCGTTGACTACAACCTCTCTCACAAACATAACATGATCAAACCCAGAACTCTTTGAGTGTTTATCACATAGTGATGTGAACTAGATCATTGAGTCTAGTAGACTCTTGGATGTTGGTCACATGGCGATGTGACTTGTGAGTGTTAATAACATGGCGATGTGAACTAGATTATTGACTCTAGTGCAAGTGGGAGACTGTTGGAAATATGCCCTAGAGGCAATAATAAATTGGTTATTATTATATTTCCTTGTTCATGATAATCGTTTATTATTCATGCTAGAATTGTATTGATAGGAAACTCAGATACATGTGTGGATACATAGACAACACCATGTCCCTAGTAAGCCTCAGGTTGACTAGCTCGTTGATCAATAAGATGGTTATGGTTTCCTGACCATGGACATTGGATGTCGTTGATAACGGGATCACATCATTAGGAGAATGATGTGATGGACAAGACCCAATCCTAAGCCTAGCACAAGATCGTGTAGTTCGTTTGCTAAAGCTTTTTCTAATGTCAAGTATCATTTCCTTAGACCATGAGATTGTGCAACTCCCGGATACCGTAGGAGTGCTTTGGGTGTGCCAAACGTCACAACGTAACTGGGTGTCTATAAAGGTACACTACAGGTATCTCCGAAAGTGTCTGTTGGGTTGGCACGAATCGAGACTGGGATTTGTCACTCCGTGTAAACGGAGAGGTATCTCTGGGCCGACTCGGTAGGACATCATCATAATGTGCACAATGTGACCAAGGAGTTGATCACGGGATGATGTGTTACGGAACGAGTAAAGAGACTTGCCGGTAACGAGATTGAACAAGGTATCACATACCGACGATCGAATCTCGGGCAAGTACAATACCGCTGGACAAAGGGAATTGTATACGGGATTGATTGAATCCTTGACATCATGGTTCATCCGATGAGATAATCGTGTAACATGTGGGAGCCAACATGGGTATCCAGATCCCGCTGTTGGTTATTGGCCGGAGAGTTGTCTCGGTCATGTCTGCATGGTTCCCGAACCCGTAGGGTCTACACACTTAAGGTTCGATGACGCTAGGGTTATAGGGAAAGTATGTACGCGGTTACCGAATGTTGTTCGGAGTCTCGGATGAGATCCCGGACGTCACGAGGAGTTCCGGAATGGTCCAGAGGTAAAGATTGATATATAGGAAGTATGGTTTTGGCCACCGAAAGTGTTCCGGGCATCACCGGTAGTGTACCGGGACCACCGGAGGGGTCCGGGGGTCCACCAGGTGGGGCCACCAGCCCCGGAGGCTTACATGGGCCAATAGTGGGAAGGGACCAGCCCCTAGGTGGGCTGGGGCGCCTCCCACCAAGGCCCAAGGCGTCCTCAAGAGGAGAGGGGGCAAACCCTAGGCGCGGATGGGCCCTAAAGCCCACCCTAGGTGCGCCCCCCTCTCTCTCCCCCTTGGCCGCCTCCCAGATGGGATCTGGGGGCTGCCGCCACCCCTAGGGAGGGAACCCTAGGTGGGGGCGCAGCCCCTCCCCTTCCCCTATATATACTTGAGCAAAGGGGCAGCCCAAGAGACGATTCAATCTCCCTGTTGGCGCAGCCCTACCCCTCTTCCTCCTCGTCTCTCGTAGTGCTTGGCGAAGCCCTGCTGGAGTCCCGCACGCCTCCACCACCACCACGCCGTCGTGCTTCTGCTGGATGGAGTCTTCCCCAACCTCTCCTTCTCCCCTTGCTGGATCAAGGCGTAGGAGACGTCACCGGGCTGTACGTGTGTTGAACGCGGAGGTGCCGTCCGTTCGGCACTAGGATCATCGGTGATTTGGATCACGACGAGTACGACTCCATCAACCCCGTTCACTTGAACGCTTCCGCTTAGCGATCTACAAGGGTATGTAGATGCACTCTCCTTCCCTCGTTGCTAGATTACTCCATAGATTGATCTTGGTGATGCGTAGAAAATTTTGAATTTCTGCTACGTTCCCCAACAAACTCAACAAGTACCTTCGGAGACACCTGTAGAGCACCTTTATAATCACCCAATTACGTTGTGATGTTTGGTAGCACACAAAGTGTTCCTCCGGTAATCGGGAGTTTCATAATCTCATAGTCATAGGAACATGTATAAGTCATGAAGAAAGCAATGGCAGTAAACCAAAATGATCAAGTGCTAAGCTAACGGAATGAGTCAAGTCAATCACATCATTCTCTAATGATATGATCCCGTTAATCAAATGACAACTCGTGTCTATGGTTAGGAAACTTAACCATCTTTGATTCAACGAGCTAGTCAAGTAGAGGCATACTAGTGACACTCTATTTGTCTATGTATTCACACATGTACTAAGTTTCCAGTTAATACAATTCTAGCATGAATAATAAACAGTTATCATGATATAAGGAAATAAATAATAACTTTATTATTGCCTCTAGGGCATATTTCCTTCATCAGGGTCAACAAGTAGTCCCATCTAACCGAGTCAAATGCCTTTCTGATGTCGAGCTTGGAAAGCAAGGTAGGCTTCTTCAACCGATTCTTCTAGCAATATTTCGCACGTACATGAAATTGTCATGTATACTTCTGGACCTGATGAAGGCACTCTGCGAGCGGGATACCAGAGTGTTCATGAAAGGAGTCAGACGGGATGCCATCATTTTGACCAAATTAGATGTGTTGACTGGTCACGAACATCGAAGCTTCTTCGTCGCCGTGGGTTCTCGGTCCGGTTCAGAGACATGGTTGTCACCCTACTTCGAACTTCATCCTCGAGAGTCCTGTTAAATGGGGTGCTGGGCGAGCCCATCTTGCATGGTGGCGGACTTCGGCAGGGCGATTCTATATCTCCTCTGCTTTTTGTCCTCGCCATTGATCCCATCTAGAGCATGCTGGACACCGCCACTAGGCAGGGTAAGCTGAAGCTGATCGGCGGCAGGACCGCCCACATGCGCACCTCTTTGTATGCCGACGATGCGGCAATCTTCGTGGCGCCCATTAAGGAGGACACACAGCAGCTCACTTCCATCCTAGCTAATTTTGGGGAGGTCACTGGCCTGGTGACAAACTTGGAGAAGAGCACCGTCGCACCTATTCGGTGTGATGGTATCAACCTCGACAATGTGCTTGAGAGCTTCCCGGCCAAGCGCTCGGCCTTCCCCATGCGATACCTTGGCGTTCCGCTGTTGGTTTACCTACTCAGGAAGATTGACCTACAACACTTAGTGGACAAGGCCGCAGGAAAGCTTGTGCCTTGGCAAGGCCAATTTATTACGGCTATTGGGCGCACGGAGTTGGTTAAATCTATCCTTGTGTCCCAGGCAACCTTTCATGCTACTGCAATTAAGCTACCAGAGAGCACAGTCGGCGCCCTCAAGAAGATTCAGAGGGCTTTTCCATGGGCAGGATCTGAAAGTGCGTTATATCGACTAGAGGGGGGTGAATAGGCAATTTTTATGAATTCTTCACTGAGGAGTTTCAGGGTGAGGAAATTCCTGAGTGAAGAACTACTTGCAGGGGAATAAGTACTCAGAAGTAAACATAACAGTGCATGAGCATGGTCTTCATGATGAAAAGAAAAACAAGCACAGAGTACAGAAAGCGTAAACACAGGATAAGACAAACAGGCTGAAGAAATTGAACTGAGGAAATAGAGAAAGTCTTCAGTCAAAGTCTTCAAACAGATATGAACAAGCACACAACACAGAAATGATGAAATGGAAGGGTTGAGGAAATGGAACCAGGTAGCTTGGTGAAGACAATGATTTGGTAGACCAGTTCCAACTGTTGTGATAGTTGTACGTCTGGTTAGGGTGGCTAGGTATTTAAACCTGAGGACACACAGTCCCGGACACCCAGTCCTGAACACGCAGCTCAGGACACTTATTCCTCACCGTATTCCCCTTGAGCTAAGGTCACACAGACCTCGCCCAATCACTCGTGGTAAGTCTTCAGGTGACTTCCAAACCTTCACAGACTCGGTCACTCGGCGATCCACAATTTCCTCTTGGATGCTCTAGACCATGACGCCTAACCGTCTGGAAGATGCACAGTCTTCAAAGGTAACAAGCGTCGGATCCACGCAGGATCAATCTCTTCAGTGATGCTCAATCACTTTGGGTTTGTAGGTGTTTGGGTTTGGGTTTTCCTCACTTGATGATTTTCACTCAAAGTCCTTGGAGGATGGGATGCTCTCAAATGACAAGTGTCAGTTTCTCTCGGAGCAGCCAACCAGCTAGTGGTTGTAGGGGGCGGCTATTTATAGCCTAGGGAGCAGCCCGTCATGATAAGACATAAATGCCCTTCAATGATATGACTGTTAGGTGGGTAGATATTTTGGGATAGCTGATGCATAGCATAGCAACGGTCGGAATTTTGAGTATCAAATTCCTCAGGGCTATCATGTTCCTCACGGTGTAGGCAGTCCGCACTAGCGAATTCCTAACTCCTCAGTCAGAACAAATTCCTCAGAGACTAGAAGAATTTCGTCTCTGTCACTGAAGAATATGACTGAACTGTATGAGATTTTCAATGGCTTCACTCGAAGGGATTGGTAGGTGTAGGATTTTGAGTTGAGCATCGCATGGAAATTTTTCCTTAGTATTTCCTCGACCCCCTTTAACAGTACGGTGTTTCCTATGACTCAAGAAAGAGAAAATGAAACTACGAAAACAAAAGTCTTCACGCTCCATGTTCCTCGAATGAATACCAAGTCTTCAAGGTCACACAAATTTCTTCACTTTCAAAGTCTTTAGAAAGTCTTCAGTCGAAGAACTTCATTTTAGGGGTCGACTTTCACTGTAAATATCAAACTCCTCATAGACTTATAGACCCGTGTACACTCACAAACGCATCAGTCCCTTAACCTATAAGTTTTCAATACACCAAAATCACTAAGGGGCACTAGATGCACTTACAGGATCTGATAAAGTCTCTGGTGGGCAATGCAAGGTTAGTTGGAGGCTGGTATGCAGACCAAAGGGGCTTGGTGGCTTGGGTGTCCTTGACCTGAATATGTTTGCTCGTGCTCTGCGATTGAGGTGGCTCTGGTACGAGTGGAAAGAGCTAGATAGAGCCTTTTTATGCTGCCTCAACTATCACTGTGGGGGATGGCCGGAAGGCGAAGTTTTGGCACTCCCCTTGGCTGGAGGGAAGGAAGGAACCCAAAGATATAGCTCCATCCATTTTTGCGATCTCTGCAAACAAGAACAAGTTGGTTAGGGATGCCCTTTAGGACTGTAATTGGATCCAATGGATCAACATGTCTGACGGACTGGAGGTGCGGCATATTGAGCAATTTTGCGCAATTTGGGAGATGATTCGGCACATACAGCTGCATGATGACATGGCTGATGACATAGTTTGGAACCTCACGGCCAATGGAGTTTACACTTTGTCATTGGCCTACAAGGCACAATTCGAGGGGACTGTGGCCTCCAACATGACACGGGTTGTTTGGGGGCAATTGGGGGCCTCCCAAGTGCAAATTCTTTGCATGGCTTGTTATCATGAATCGGGTTTGGACGACGGATCGGCTTCAGAGGAGAGGATGGCCATATTGTAACTTATGTCAACTCTGGAAGAGGGAGCCTGAGACGGCGGCGCGCTTCCTCTTGCATTGCAGGTTCTCCACACGCATTTGGAATGCGGTTAAGTGTTGGCTCGACGTTCCAGAGTTGGATGTCGACGCCTGGGCTGGGATCCCCACAATCAAGCAATGGTGGGAGAAGACTGTCCTTGGACGAGGTCACAAGAGGAAGGCCATGTCCTCTCTTCTAATGCTTGTATCATGGGAGCTGTGGAACGAGAGGAATGCGAGGGTGTTCCAAAAGAAAGCCACGATGCCGACCGTTGTGGTCGATTGAAGGAAATATGCCCTAGAGGCAATAATAAAGTTGTTATTTATATTTCCTTATATCATGATAAATGTTTATTATTCATGCTAGAATTGTATTAACTGGAAACTTAGTACATGTGTGAATACATAGACAAACTAAGTGTCACTAGTATGCCTGTACTTGACTAGCTCGTTAATCAAAGATGGTTAAGTTTCCTAGCCATGGACAAAGAGTTGTCATTTGAGTAACGGGATCATATCATTAGAGAATGATGTGATTGACTTGACCCATCCGTTAGCTTAGCACGATGATCGTTTAGTTTGTTGATATTGCTTTCTTCATAACTTATACATGTTCCTATGACTATGAGATTATGCAACTCCCGAATATTGGAGGAACACTTAGTGTGCTATCAAACGTCACAACATAACTGGGTGACTATAAAGATGCTCTACAGGTGTCTCCGATGGTGTTTGTTGAGTTGGCATAGATCGAGATTAGGATTTGTCACTCCGTGTATCGGAGAGGTATCTCTGGTCCCTCTCCGTAATGCACATCACTATAAGCCTTGCAAGTAATGTGACTAATGAGTTAGTTACGGGATGTTGCATTACGGAACGAGTAAAGAGACTTGCCGGTAACGAGATTGAACTAGATATTGAGATACCGACGATCGAATCTCGGGCAAGTAACATACCGATAACAAAGGGAACAATGTATGTTGCTATGCGGTTTGACCGATGAAGATCTTCGTAGAATATGTAGGAGCCAATATGAGCATCCAGGTTCTGCTATTGGTTATTGAACGGAGATGAGTCTCGGTCATGTCTACATAGTTCTCGAACTCATAGGGTCCGCACGCTTAACATTCTCTATTTTTTTTTCTTCCACGAGAAGCACATATTTGCTTTTCGAGGGGGCACAAATTTGCTTACGCGAGAAGCGCAGAGAAGCTGCGCTTCTCGGAAAGGGAAACTTTTTTTGAAAAAAGAAGTGCTTCCCGCTCTGTTTTTCCCTGGAAACAAAAGTTCACAAGCAAGCTGCACAAGAATGAAGCCAAAATCACTATATTTGGCTGACCCACATTCAGGTTGCTCTTTAGGCGAGCGGTCTATCTGTCTTGCAAAGAGCGAGATAAGTGTCGTGGTTCTAGTGTTGAACTAAAACCACAACACTTATTTTAGAACGTGGGGGGGAGGGGGGTTACATAATTAGTTTCATGTAATATCTGAGCTAAAAAAATCGTCATTTTCTGGGATAAGGGCCTATAGCAAGAAATTATTCACTTTTTTGTTTAGCTAAGAAAATCAGCTTATACCATCCTTGTGGTAGCCACACATACGATGGGCGATCTCGGGGCGACTTCCGCCCCGCCGCCACATACGCCTGGCCGGGTCCTCGCGCCCGCCGGCGATGTTTCCATGTGTGTCCCCCGGACGCACTATGGACCGTTGGCGGCTCTGTCCGCCCTTCCGTCGCTGGGGCTCCGAGCCCTTGGTGACCACGCTGTAGATCGATCTGAGAAAGAACAGGATGGGAGACGGGAGTCCAAAGCCGCCGCCGATACTCACACCTCTTTCCAGTATTGGGGCGCCCTGGTCTCGTCCAATGGAAGGGGGTCTAGGGTTCTGGGCGGATCACACACCGATCCGCGCGTTCCACCTGATCGATGTAAGCCACCAGATCGGATCTTCAGAACGAAGACGAGAACAACGATATTGATGCAGGGGATCATGATGGAAAGCACACCTGTAGTGCCGAAGGTGTACCTGGAAATCGGTGGGTGCGATTATGGGGCTCCCCTTGTGGATGCTGCCCGCCCGAAGCCGGCAGAAGGGGAAATCGAGGGCACTGTGGTGGCGTATCCAATGGCACCTGCGCTCGCTGCAGCGGACCAAGGAATACTGAAGAAATTTGTTGATTTGAAAGGAAAATTAGCAAAGGAAGGGGAAGACCAGGAGGGAGAAGAAGTTTTGGCTATGGGTGACTTGGCTGATCAGGAAGGGGAAGATCAAAAGGAGGAAACATATCCTGTACTGGGCAAGCTTGCAGCCCAGCAGAAAGAGGTGGACATGCAAGCTGATCATGCAGGTTCTCAAGGCAGACCCACTGATGGGGGAAATCATGAAAACGGCAGGGAAAAGAGCATGCAGGACATGGAGCAGCTAGCAGAGGGAATGATGAAGGTGGACAGTATGGTGGACATGGAGGCAACCAGCCATGGGGCCGCTGGTGAACTGACGGGGCCAATTGTGGTGCCCCGTCAGGAGCAATGAATTGCATCAGTTGGAACTGTCGGGGTGTGGCCAACAAACCGACGGTTCGTGATGTAGTGGGTCTTATAAGGTCCGGTAAAGCAAATTTGGTCTTTCTGTGTGAAACTAGGCAAAAAGCTGAAAAAGTTCGTCGCCTTCGAGGGAGGTTAGGCTTAAGTGGTTTTGCTGGTTCTGATAGTGATGGCCTTAGTGGTGGTCTGGCTCTGTTCTGGTCCGATCAGTTATATGTGGATGTCAAAGAAACAAATGAACGCTATATTGACACTCATATCCGTGTCTCTCCGAATGACCCCTTGTGGCGCTTGACATGTGTTTATGGTGAACCGAGAGTGGAAGATAGACATCTCATGTGGTCTAAGCTCCAAAGTCTGAGGGTACAGACTGATTTGCCATGGTGTGTGATAGGGGATTTTAATGAAGCGCTTTGGCAGTTTGAACACCTATCAGTATCCAAACGAAATGAACAGCAGATGATTGCCTTTAGGGATGCACTAGAAGTTTGTGAGTTGTTTGACTTGGGGTTTGCAGGCCTCCCCTACACGTTTGATAATAAAAGGTATGGCAGGAAAAATGTAAAAGTAAGACTTGACCGTGCAGTGGCTAACAATGCATGGAGGGACATTTTTTCAGATGCTACAGTGCAACACTTGGTCAGCCCCTGTTCCGATCATGCTCCCATAGTGTTAAGATGTGAGAAGGAAAACGAACAGCAGCACAGGGCTGCCATGAGACACTATGAAATAGCATGGGAGAGGGACCCGAGCTTGGCTGAACATGTGGCAACAGCCTGGGCTAAAGCAGGGAATCGAGTGCACCTTGGTGACATTCGACAGGGACTCCGGGACCTGATGACGGAACTGCATGTTTGGAGCAAATCGAAGTTTCGCAACATAGTGCGTGAACTGGAAAAATCTCGGTGTCAGTTAGAGGAACTAATGTCCATGAACGCTGACAGGAAAGAAATAAGAAAAGTTGAGGATCATATGAATGAATTGTTATACAGAGAGGAGCTTTTGTGGCTTCAACGTTCTCGAGTCGACTGGTTGAAGGATGGTGACCGAAACACAAAGTTTTTTCAGCGTAAGGCAGTCTGGAGGGCACAAAAGAATAAAGTGAAGCGCCTCCTTGATGATAATGGTGAGAGTCACAATGATCATGTCGTAATGGAAAGTATGGTAAACTCATATTTTAAAAATATGTTTACTAGAGATGATGGCTTGGTTCGGGAACCCCTTGTTAATCTTTTTGAGGCAAAGGTTACTAATGATATGAACACCAAGCTTTGTGGTGAGTTTACAGAGAAGGAGATTTCTGATAGCCTGTTCCAGATAGGTCCTTTGAAGGCTCCAGGGAAAGATGGTTTCCCGGCACGATTTTTTCAGAGGAACTGGGCTGTTTTAAAAAATGATATTATCCATGCAGTGAAAGAGTTCTTCCGGACAGGAATAATGCCACACGGCGTTAATGAAACAGTCATCGTTCTTATTCCAAAAGTGGCCGACCCCCAACGTTTAACGGAATTTAGGGCCATCAGCTTGTACAACGTTGTGTACAAAATTGTAGCCAAATGTCTAGCCAACAGGCTACGACCTATCCTTGATGAAATCATCTCACCTTACCAGAGTGTGTTTGTACCGGGACGGCTCATCACTGATAATGCACTGCTGGCCTTTGAGTGTATGCACTTCATCCAACAGGAAAAGAACCAGGATAATAGCTTCTGTGCTTATAAACTTGATTTATCTAAAGCATATGATCGTGTGGATTGGGACTTCTTGAAGCAAACGATGGAAAAGTTAGGCTTTGCTCGCCAATGGGTACAGTGGATTATGACTTGTATTACCTCGGTGAGATACTGAGTTAAATTTAATGGAGCCATCTTGGACTCGTTTGCACCGTCGCATGGGTTTCGGCAAGGTGATCCCCTTTCTCCGTTCTTATTCTTATTCGTGGCTGATGGTTTGTCGGCAATCCTCAAGAATGGGGTGGATACAGGTGCGCTTGAGCCAGTAAAAATTTGCAGAGGTGCTCCTGGGATCTCCCATCTTCTCTTCGCAGATGATACACTGTTGTTCTTCAAGGCGAATCATGAACAGGCCAGTTTTGTTAAAGAGGCCATTGCTAGTTATGCACTAGCAACTGGGCAGCACAGAAACCCCCAGAAATGCTCTATTCAATTTGGAGAGAGCTGCCCAGAAGCTATACAGCAGGAGGTTAGACATGTTCTGGATGTTATTCAAACTGATTTTGAGTCCAAGTACCTAGGACTGCCCACCCCTGATGGAAGGATGCATAAAGGAAAATTTCAAAAATTGCAAGAAAGGCTCACTCAACGAATTTTAATATGGGGTGACACCATCACTCAAGCTGGGAAGGAGGTTTTTATCAAGTCGATCGCACAAGCAATACCCACATATATCATGGGAGTGTTTAAACTTCCAGCATCGGTGTGTGAGGATCTCTCGAGGCTAGTACGAAACTTTTGGTGGGACTCAAAAGAAGGGAAGAGGAAGGTGCACTGGATGTCGTGGGACAAGATCATCGAGCCCAAGTGTAGAGGGGGAATGGGTTTCCGTGATTTCCGTTTGTTTAATCAGGCCTTGCTAGCGAGGCAAGCATGGAGGCTCCTCACACGGCCCGAGTCTTTGTGTGCTCGGGTACTCAAAGCAAAATATTATCCTAATGGTGCTTTGGAAGATACGGTTTTTTCAGGTAATGCTTCTTCGACATGGCACGCGATCCACTACGGCCTCGAGCTGCTCAAGAAAGGCTTGATATGGCGCGTCGGGAACGGGGAGCATATCCGCATCTGGAGGGACCCTTGGCTCCCCTGACCAGTGTCTTACAGGCCGGTGACACCAAGGGGTACGTGTCGTCTACGGCGTGTGTCAGAGCTCCTGGCTGACGACGGAAGATGGAATGGGGAGCTACTGCAGCGCCACTTCCTTCCCATGGATGTATCCACTATCATGCAAATCAAACCATCGGCGCGCCGCATCGACAATGTTTTTGCCTGGGCGCCTGACCCCAAGGGAGTCTTCACCGTTCAGAGTGCTTACCGCCTTGCTCTCGACGAGCGAACCAGCACATCTTTGTGCGCCACGAGCAGGGCACCGGACGGCACACGTGCTGTCTGGGAAGCATTGTGGGGGTGCTCTGCCCCTCCTAAGGTACGCGTATTTGCATGGAGGCTTGTTACAAACTCGCTTGCTACCTTGGAAAATAAAGCTAAAAGGAACATTGTGAAATCTGATATATGTGCGCTTTGTGGTGTGGAACGTGAGGACACTTTCCACGTCTTCTGCAGATGCCCAATGGCCCAGGGCCTATGGCACGCGATGAGCGAGCACTGGTGCATGCCGCAGCTGGAAGACATCAAGCACAATGGACCGGAATGGCTACTGCACCTCCTCAATCAGTGCAATGATGATGAACGACTACCAGTCCTCATGACACTCTGGAGAACGTGGCATGTCCACAATGAGATATCCCACAACAAGCCAGCTCCTCCTATCGCTGTGTCACAGAGGTTCTTGAATAGCTACATTGATTCATTATTGTGCATTAAGCAGCATCCGGAAGCAAGTATTGAGAAGGGCAAGATGGTGATCACCAAGGAGCAAGACGGCCGGTGCCGCGCTAGCAGGCCACAACCAGCACACTCTGTTGACGCACCTGCACGCTGGAGCCGGCCGCCGGAAGGATGGAACAAGCTAAACATTGATGGGGCTTTCCATGTGGAGGATGGAACTGGTGGAGCTGGAATGATATTACGTAGTTCTGAGGGCAACATAATTTTTTCATCTTGCCGATTCCTGCACACCTGCTGCAGCGCGCTCGAAGCTGAAGTCGCTGCCTGTGCAGAAGGCTTGGCTCTTGCTCTGGAGTGGAGTAAGGAGCCGTTCATCCTTGAATCAGACTGCTCCGTTGCTGTCAACATGCTAAAGGATGGGGAACCAAATAGGTCCCCGATGGCAGCCATGGTGGAGGAAGCAAAACTACTACTGAAATCTGGACGTGAAGTTGTGCTGTTACATGTGAGACGAGGCCAAAATCCTGTAGCTCACACCCTTGCTCAGATGGGCAGGGTTTCTTCTCGCACTGCCGTCTGGCTCCGTCACGGACCAGATGAAATTAGCCAGTTGTGCCAGTTAGATTGTAATGAACCTCCTTGATTAATGAAAGGTTACTTTTTCCGCAAAAAAAAAGCTAAGATAAAGATTTACAATTGCAAATTATTGCAGGTAATGTGCTCTTTCGACAAGCTAGGTAGATCAGCATCAGCTGTTTGCACTAGGGCAGTAGTACCAATGAGGCATAACATAAAGCAACCTGGCGCATCTATCTCATGTCTTTTTTGTTTCTTGTTTTTATCTTATCTCTTGTTCTTTGTTTTTGTTTATTATCATACCAGCATATTAGCATAAGTAGAACTGATGATTATATTGGAAGAAAGAGGCAAAGCAATTCCGGAACATAGTGAACAAGTTGAGGATCTTTTTTTTCTCCATTTTTAGGGGAATAAGTTTTTTTAGGAGTTTTTAGGGGAATAAGTTTTTTTTAGAAACTTTTAGGGGAATAAGTTGAGGATCTCAGAATTGTTATCTGTGTCATCGAAGCCCAATGGATAGTTCGGCCGGCCCAATTTAGTCCGATCCGACTCTCCCACGCCCTAATAAGTATCGACTATCGAACCATTATACTCGATCGCAGCAGATAACGATGGATAGGACGACGTCGGCGGAGGATCTGACGCAGCAACTACCCGACGACCTGCTCGCCAATGTCTTCCGCTGCCTCCGGACGACGTCGCCCAGCCTCGCCGCGTCCCGGTGCGTCTGCAAGGCGTGGCGTGCCATCATCGACGGCCGCCGGCTGCTCGCGGACCTCCCTTCGTACTCGCTGACCGGTATATTCGTCCACCTGAACGGCGAGCCGCTCCCCAGATACTTCTCGGCCGCCTCATCATCCGTGAGCATCGCCCCTTTGGACTACTTGGATGCCCACGACGCCATTAAACATTTAGCGATCACGCAGCACTGCAACGGCCTCCTCCTGCTCAAGGACGACGCAGCTAAAGAGATCTGGGTGCTTAATCCCGCCACACGACAGTGGACGCATCTGCCTACCCCTCCGGTTATGTGTACACCGGGCATGGAGGATGTTGATCATGTAGATCGTTACATGGACTTCCATGACCAATACTTGGTGTTTGATCCTACGGTGTCACCGCACTTTGAGGTCTTCTTAGTCAAGTATGTTCCCTTTATTCCCTTGTCAAGCATTAACAAATTGGTTGGCCCTCACATACTAGAGAGAGAATGGCCACCGTCGAATTTTGTTTTGCTTGCCTTCTCATCGAGAACAAAGCGGTGGGACGAGAGATCTTTTGTTCGTGAAGGGGAGGCCGCGGGGACCATTAGAAGCATGTTACACGTTCTCCCGTCCGATGACTGGTATGCCGCATACTGGCAAGGAGCACTTTACTTCCACCAACGTGGCGTGATCATGAGGTCAGTGGCTACTGGCATCTTAATTACCACCTTATTTTGTTTTACGTTTGTAGCCAGTTATTATTCTAACTTTGTCCATGGTTTATCTTTTGCAGAGTAAACTTGTCAAATGATAAATATCAAGTAATTAAGCTGCCGAAAGGTTCTCGGAAAAATCTTGCCGGCCGTTATTTAGGAAAATCTAAGAATGGTATATATTGTGCATTACTTGATGACCCCAGAATTCGGATTTGGTACCTCGTTGAAACAGGTGATAACGTGAAGTGGATCTTAAAGTGCAGCATCAATGATGTTTATGGCAATAGAACTATACTTGGGTTTCATCCAAACAAAGAGACCATCTTCGTCTTCTGCACACTCTCCAAAAGAGTAATGGCCTATCATTTCAATAGCTCCGATGTCCAAGACTTGGGCTTCTTACATGTGGACCGCATATGGCTGTCTTTCCCATACACATCGTATTTGATGGGAGGGCATTCAAGCAACAAGCAGTAGCTTAGTTAAAGTACAATGGATTAATTTGGGGCACAATAGTGATCGACTCATATAGCGAAATGAACATCTTCTGAATAACATTGTATTAGTTTATTGTTGGTACAACATGGCTTATTTCATGGCAAGGTAACGGAGACATTGATCGGCAAAGTGGTAGGTCATACAAAGCTGTAGAAATTCTTTTGCTTACAGTTTTGTACAGTGGTCCTTGAATGGAATCGTTTAAGAAAAATTTGTTCCTTCCTCGACTTTTATCAGCATATTACTTCTCCTTTATAGGAACAAATTGTACAAGAGGAAATATAGTTATGCCATTTATATCTGGGTTGCACGCGTCGGTTGGTGAGGTGGTGATCTTGCTGCTGCCGCCCTTATCATGGTGGCAGTGGATGTTGATCTCCTATGGTGTTGGGGCCCCTACGGTCGTTTCTGTGTGGCCACATGATGCGATGTATGTGCACCAGCTTTAGGCGGTAGTGAAGGTTGTGAAGCAGCGATGGCTTCATTTCGAGACTGGCAAGTGAGCCCATCGTACGGAGGTCAGTTTTGCACCAAAGGTCACGATTTCGCATTCTTTTGGTTCGCGGGCGACAACAATCTGCATCTCTGTGAGGCGGCCCTTTGCTTAACCAAGAGGCTAGTGTCGTGGTCCGGTGTTGCCGGTGAGGACGGCGGAGCAAGAGGCAGCGCATGGTGGTGTCATCTGATGTAGATCTACCACCGGCTGCCACTTGTGAGCATGGTGTGTGGCTGCCGGAGCGTCTCGAATTGGGATTTTGGCAGTTCCAGTGAACTTCTTCCCTGATCGACTCCGCTGCATAAGTAATGGCTTTTATGGTGAGCGTCTCTTGTCATGACCCGAATGCATGCTTTTGCAGGTATGGTCATCATTCGCGTGATTTCTCATACCAGGGACGTGCACGTACGTAGCTGTTGTTATCACAAAATTTGGAGGACGTTTCAAGAGGACTTCTATATGGCGGTGCTTCTTGCGTAACTGGTCTCAAAATCCAAGGTGAAAAATCCAAGGCGAAAAACCTGACAATGATGATGTTTTTGTATCATTGCTTTGTTGGAGGCATTGTTTAGAGTTTGCTCGGACTTGATCTTTAAGATGAAATTCCACAATCTGGCATTCAGTGGTTTGCTCGGGCAACGACGGCGCTTACACGCCATCTCTTTTTTCTTGAAGATGTTGCTTTGGAGAACCTTTATCGTAGTCCTTGTATTTTCAAGAGATGTTTGGTGTCAATGGTGTTGTATTTTCTCAACCATTGTTTTCACTTCGTGTCTTTTTTTTTCCTTTTTCTTCGTCTGGGCATAGCTTCTGTAGGCATGATTCTTTGTGCAAGTGAGTTGGCGTTGAATGTGTGCATCTACTAATGGAGAAGCAGCTACACTCCAACAAAAGTTTCATGCGATGTTTTCTGCGCAACTCTGGTCTGCCAGCATGCGTCTTTTATCAACTAAACAACACCAATTTTGTAGCTGCCTTAGAAATAACAAATTATTGATTTTATAATAAATGCATACATGATATCAGACGCTTCATACGCACCATCTCTAGGTATTTCTCATATCCAGGTTGCTATTCACACAATTGTTGCTAATTTTGAAAGGAAAGAATGATATAACTGACTTCCAACTCATGGAGTAAAAAGGATAATTGCCAGTTCTAGCTTTCAGCTTACATTTGTGTAACAGCAAGACCTCATCTACTCATTCATCAAGAGTATTACAGTTACAAATTTTTTTGAAAAAAAAAGAGTATTACGTACTCCCTCCGTAAAGAAATATAAAAGCATTTAGATCACCAAAGTGGTGATCTAAACACTCTTGCATTTCTTTAGAGGGAGTACATATTAGCAAAAAGAAGGGCTAGTGTGGAACTAAACCAAAAGCAGCAGCTAACATTTCCCTTGAACGTTCTTGATCTCTGATTGTTGATAACTCTCAGCAGATTGTCTTCACTTTAAATCGTTCGTTCATACCGTTTGCAAGAGCCTGCAATGAAATTCACAGATTGTTTCTCATTACCAACCTGACACCTTGAACCATCTCAAAGAAAAATCCTGATAACCTCGACCCTTCCAATTGGTGGTGGCCTCTGGGGTAATTCTTCTCCATGACAGCACCTAGGGCTAGCTGCCCTCTCCGACTAGAGAGTTTTCGGTTCACAAAGGTTAGATTGCATGGCACACGGAAAGAAGGAAATAATGCACACTAAAGTTTTTAGGCTACGTACACTTGAGCACATAGGCACAACAAAATTTGAAAAAATATCAGTAAGCCAGGAGGCAACAATCATGAAAAAAGAGCAACATAACCAACAATTAATAATGCAGTCCAGTGATTGGGTATGTTAACTTGCAACATCCTTATGTAAAAGTAGTCAGCCAAAATGATTAATTGAAATTCCAATTAATCACTGAAGAAACGAAGGGATTAAATACAAAAAAACCATGTCTTAAATGAAAGGATCTGGTTGGAGTCGTAAAGTGTGCTAGATTGTAGTATTATCTTCAAATCTACATAGAACAGATTAGTAAATTGAAATAGTAAGAAAGTAGTCTAATTCAATTTCTTCTTTCATCGCATCCACGTTCAATCAAGTAAAAATAAAAAAATACAAGACAAATTCTTGACCAAAGAATCCATGGAAAGAAGGAAAAATGACACAAGAATAGACTGTAATAAAAAATAAAAGAACTAAAATAAAAAGGGAGTCCAGATATCCAACCAGGGGAAATCTGTGTTTCCCCTCGCGTCGCTCCCTAGGCGACAACCCTAGCGCCCCCAGCTCCGGTCTCTCCCATTCGCTGCCGCTGCTGCCGGCCTCCACCATGGTGGCAGCATGCCCTACTACCAAAGGTGCTGGGGAGTTCTTTCTCTCGTTGGTAGGCTCTGGTGGTCGGCCCGCGGTTTGGTGTGGCATTGCTCGGACTAGCGCGTGCAGAGCAGCGGCCCCGGGACGAGCTCGCCAGACGGCCACATGCGAGGGAGGCGGAAGCTCAGGTGATGGTCAGGGTGGTGCACTTCGGCGCCCATGCTCGGCTGCGGGAGGGTGACTATCCTAGCCACAAGGGTGGTGTGGCAGTCCTGTCGACCCTCGCCGAACCTAGGCTCCCATGCCCGGATCTGCCCTAGGAGGTTGTGTGGGCTGTGTGGCGGCAGCCAGGGAGGGGTCGCTGGGTCGCTGATGATGCTCCGGATCTGCCCTTTGTCTCCTGGATCGGCCAGGCGCAGTCTGTCGCCATAGCAGGCTGCAGGAGTGGTCTTGCTCTAGACCTGGAGAGTTGCGGTGTACATGGAAGCTCGAGTGGCGGCTCCGGATGCGATGGTTGTTTCACAGTGTCGAGGGTCCCCCGGGCGGCAGGGCACCAACGCTGGTTGTTGTTGGTGCCAACATGTCGGCGCCCATGGTGTCGTTCCTTGGTGTGCCGTGGACGGAAGATGGCAGCGTAGCAGAACTCACACATGGGTGGTTCGGGGATGGCCACGGCGGTTCAAGTTATTGCATTGGTTTGTCACTAAGTTGGTTGTTGTCGGCGACAAGTTGTTTGGGTTCCATAGCTATTGTTGTGTTGAAGATGACCGGCGACAAGTGTATGGTGAACTCCAGGGGAAAGCCTGGCACTGACTTCTAACAATGCCAGCGACAACGGGGTCCTCAACGTTGTTCTCCTCCTTGGAGATGTCGTCGTGGAGCCCCTTCACCTCCCTCGTCATTTGGATCTCGAGCTCTTCAAGTGAAAACTCAAGCTCTGACTAGGCCCCGAGCGGGTGTCGGCGGCGTTCGCATCACTTCCCCCTTGGGGCATCACCTTTGGAGGTCCAGTCTTCTACCAGATGACAATGGTTGAGGTTGTCCCACGGCTTTGGCGTCAACTAGGCAAGTGCACAGCCTCGGGGCCGGTGTGGAGGCTGAAGCGGTGGCTCCGGAGATCGCCTTTGTGATGTATGGTATTGAGTCTGGTCATTGGGCTGGCAGAGTCGTCGACTCATTTGGTATGTGATCACTTGGATGGCAAAGTCATCGACTCGTTTGGTGTGTGGACAATTGTGATGGTTTGTAAGCCGGAGTGGTGGCTCCAGGTTGTGTTGTTGGGTGTCGATTATGGTTGCTTGGATGGTAGAAAAGTCGGCTCGCTTGGGTACAGCCTCGGGGCTGGTTTGCATGGCTCAATTGTACCGGTTTACAGCAAATTTTCCTTATAAGCTGGCCAATTTTCCTTATAAGCAGCCAATTTTCCTCTTCTATATGAAAAGGCAGAGCTCCCGCCGGTTGCTCCAAAAAAGGTCAAAAATGTAGATTGAAAAAACTAGCGAATCTTCCATGCTTAAACATCCCGCAATATCCTTCAAAAGAGAAAAAAAATGAAACTTCAAAACAGGGAGGAAGGCACTGAAAATGGGTCCAGCACAAAAAGGGAAAAGAATAAAAGAGCAATGGCTGACCGGTAAAACCACAGTGCAAGATCCCGCCTCATTAAACGGCACACTGTGCATCTGCCAAATAACCAATGTTGTTAAAAAAAAGGCAGCACAAAATAGCAGGCAATGAAAAAAGGCAGCTCAAAATATCAGACAAAATATCAGGCAATAACATGTTTTACTGGTGTTCTATTACCACATAGTGAGGACTGATAAAATCTAAATTAGAATGTCCGTGGTAGTGCCTCCCTCCCCTACTCACCTAGTTTTCTTACCACCTAGTGCTTACCTGCCCCCTGTTCTCCGATTCAACCAGTATGATCAAGTGCTGATAATAGAACAAAATCAAAATGAAAAAAGAATTTTAGTAGCTTTGAGATTGCAGTTAGACGAAATTTGGAACAGCTGGTCATGTGAATCAAAACATAGCGGGATTGTTTTACTTACATTCAACTATTGACTTTTTTTCTCCGGTCTTCATATAGGAGATGAATTTAAAACTCTGTATCATGTCAAATCATCAACATATGACTGCAATTGATGAAGTTCCATATGATTCATGGTGATGCATATTACGCCTGGCTTAAACATGCTAAGGAAACAATTCGAAAAGTATATACCTGGTTGCTGAAGAAAACCTATTGATCAACTGAATCATGTGACCACCTGCATCAAGCACAAAGGAAATAAAGATTTGTACTGAACAAAATTCTGATTTCTATTTCCATTCCGCAAAATGTACACAATTTTGATCTGTGCCGCTAGCCGACAAAATAACAAGAACTTCAGATTTCTAGCTACGTGAGTAAAACATCTCTCCGAAAAAGAAAAGGAAAAACATTCTCTCGCACGTCATGGCTTCCTTTAACAATTTTACTGCGGATAGTCTTAGACACACTAACAATGCCGTGGGTCCCTGCGCACTACCATAGCAATCACAGGACAACATCGGACACCATATTAAGGTCTTTAGCTAAAATGTAGTCATAACTACAGTAGCAAGTCTGTTTCATTCTAATCTTTTAATAGCAAAACTATAAATGGCTGGCATTTATGAACGAAAGATTGCTGCACAAAGCAGGAAAATATTTAGATGGATATATGGGCTTGATTCACCATCGTCCATCATTGTGGATGTGGTTTTTGTTGCCTTGATCTCCATGAAAGGGGCTGAAACCGATGGTTACACGCCATGAGCCCCCTTCCGTCATGACAAGGAAAGGACAGAGCGCAGAGTTGGGAAGAGAGGGGCAGCATTATTATTCACCATGAGGTAGGCTTTGACCACTCGCTTGGTTCTTACTGTGGAAAGGAGCACCCGGCTGCCGTGCAGGCCCAACAGTGGCTATGGCCCAGCGGCAGGCACTAGGCAGCTTAATCAGAGAAGAGTAGGGTGGGAAAGAAAAGTACGGAACAGCTCTCCATCGACCCGAAGCATGCTGATGCATGACAAAAAAGGAGAGGGTTGTGCGGGAAAGCAAAGGTAAATAAGGTAACCTAAAAACCGACGTGACTTGGACACTGGGGATATGACCTATTGGATAAGAGCCCAACAACAGTGTATGTCTTTCGGCACTGCAGGGTGCAGGAAGCGACGCTCCTACCAACCACAACAATGTGCCTCACGGCTGATCCATGGGACAATGGACGAAAAGCCTATGTGAAAAAGAGGAAGGGCCGTGTTGGAAACAAAGTCAAGCCCCAGAACACACGACGCGATGAAACCCAGCTGCTGCCGACGGGACCAACAAGAACAGAGACCCAGCTAGTAGAGAAGTAGCGACTTAGTGACCAAAGTCCATGAGCTTCGATGAAAACGAGCGGCCAGTAGCGATAAACAAGCAAATACCAGATTAAATAACCCACGATCGCCCATCACTAGGTAGCTCTCCCAGCCCAAGTGTAGGGCCATTTGAAGAAAGTAATACATTCGTATTATACTGCATGTAGTGAGATTGCATAAACATGTTGAGAGTATACATCCCATCCTTAACTGTACCACACTAGTTAACGACCTATCTAGGAAGAAGACTACTTTTCGTCCCTCGACTATTGACTCGTTTAATTTACGCCCCCACCCCCAACCCCTCAGAAAAAAAAAACTCAAACTACCCACAACTTGCACCATCAGCCCTAGGGATAAAGTGGAGACAGTGCCCAGTATGGCTTCAGAATTCAACAAGAAATGAGGTCATATCTCCTACAAGCGGCAGCCAGTACCAACCACCACATAGACATATTGTTTCCACACAAAAAGAAAGAATACATGAACCAGGTATAGCGCAGCATCAGGATTGTTGTGACATTAGTCATAAGGTATTATATTTATATAGGCAGAACAGTTGACTGAGTTGAACAAGCAAAATAAAGAGACAAAGTGATAAGGCTCTCTCTCTAGCACAGCTAACAACAGGGTGCCCCCCTTATTATGAGTCAACCATCTCATTGCATTAACCAAGTCAAAAGAAAAATGCAGAGTTGCAGAAGATGCAGAATTGGAAAGTTCAACAAATGTATGACAATATAGGGTTATACCCCGCAGCTGTGGTGGCTCAACGGCTGGAACAGTACGCTGTGGTGGCTCAGTGACTGGAACAGTACTTCACGCTCGAACAGTACCTGTGCAACAACCAATCTCCATTAGTGACGAGTGCATGAGCCATAGCTCAAAAAGATCAGAAAAAAATAACTTCACCACTATGAAATTAATGACTGAACCTCTGAAGTCAGGTCACTCTAGCATTATTAGGAAAATAGCTGAACAAACTCATGTTTGAACATCTAATTTGGGTTTAACCCATCCTCAAATTGCTGAAGTATGAAATGATCCAGACAGTACCACATTCTTTTCAAGTAATGTCGCATTTTCAGGTTGTTCTGAAATGACCAATTCCCAAGTATGATCAAACATAATAATGAGTTATCTATTTGAACCTTCTGAAGCTGCTAACAATACTCTCAAACATTTGAAGTACTGCAAGTAGCAGCTGTATAATCCTCACAGCCTTGTCTTTTTCGTAAAAAGAATCACCTTGACATCCACACAAAATTCCAGGAAGCGTTATAATATTGTTTTTTGGGGGTGGGGGGAGGGTGATTCTTGCAATTGAATGATCAGATTCTTGTGAGCAACTTGCTAGCCTACCTTTCTTTCAGGGCAAAAGGTAGAACAAGCGTGAATAATATCACATGGGAAGTTTGGTCCTCTTCACAAGGCCAAACGACAAATGAAACAAACTACACAAAAAATGTCAAGATGACAGAATAGAATGCACACCTCAATTTAGGGGCACATCATAGATGACACCTACACTGTTGATCATTGGCATTTTCATGCAAGCTAACAGGCATACAGACAAATTTGTCCTTAAAAAATGATAATGTGTGATTGCCAAATCAGACACGGATAATCCAGTCCAAAACACAAGTATGAAACTACAAAGAGGTGAGTAAAACAAGGACACAAGTTTCACTGATTTAACAAATAACAATTGATTATCAGCCACACAAATATAAATTTTTAAGCTTTCAGCGAAATACTCAGTCAACATGTTAAAATAGGGAGGATGAGGACGGGCTAAACATGAATAACATGCTAAGCATTGTCAGCAGCACGACCCTGAAGCAAGCTAAGGTCTGCTTGAGTAACTACTAGTAATACAATATCGAGAGCTGGGCAAAAGAATGCTATATATAATGGTATCTTTATTTTATATTGCCGATAGAAAATCCTTAGCTACAATGAAAAATGTGTAAACAGAAGCAATGGCGCCCCCTTAAGAGCATCGTATACTTAAAAGTAAGGTGCAATATTTTTTTCCATGAAGGTGCCTTTGACTACACTTATGTTAAGCAAATCAACCAATTTCCACAATGATTTTATAATTTTTTTGTACGGTGCAAGAACCAATTGTAAGGACAGAGAACCAAATCTAGGTTCCTGGCGTGGGCACACAGCACACCATGAGGTTCCTCGCAATGAGTTTGTATAGAATGTGTGCAAACCTTCGCACAACTGATATGATCAAACAAATGGTCAAAATAGTCCACTATTTTTCAGGACAAATACAGTTCAGTTATATTAAAAAAATTGATTTTGTCAATGAGGAAGAAAAAGATAACTAAGTTGTTAGCAAACATTTCAAAGCACAATAAGGACACTCCTACAACCATATACAAATAGGTTGATTCAGCTACTTCTGTGATATAAAGATAAACAATTACCTGCAGTGAAGAAATCTGCAAACGGATGATATGAATTCTCCAAAAAACTTTGATTAATTTTCCTGGACTGCATTGACTCAAGTTCAACAATGAAGGTATGGGGTCCTGAACAGCAAGACACCTTTATAAAAAGCGCATGAGCATCCTCTGAGTACCCCACTATAGCTTCCTTCCCTGTCCTGATACCTGAACAGCAAGGCACCGATATAAGATCCGCACCTGCATCCTCTGAGTACCCCACTATAGCTTCCTTCCTTGCCTTGATCTGATGTGTAAGATCAATGATCTTGTGGAAGACAACAATCTTCTGCAGCAGCCATGTGTGAATACCCTGACTACTGACCTCGCGTTTCCACATTTTCAAGCTCAGATACGAAAATACTGCGACGCCAACACCGCCATCCTCTCCCCTGATGATCCGGCTGTTGATAGAGTTGATGTCCACACGGGAAGGCCCCTCGGTCACAGCTAGTGTCTGGGTATGCAGATCGAACTCGAGTATGCCATTGTCATGCCCATACAACCACCAATAAAGGACATTGCCGACAAGGGTACAGGGGAAATGGACGTCAATCAGACCGTCGCATGGTTCTGTGGTGAAGACAAGATTGCTCCACATGCCGGTCTCGGAGGAGTAGACCCAGGCTATGGCTGGGTGGTTCTCTCTGGTGCCTACCAGGACCACCTTAAAGGGGCTCGAATGGCAGTCTCCGTGCACGTGGCCCTGGTCGTCGCCGGCGGCGCAGACCACAGCTCCACCAAAGACATACCGTTCCAAATACAGCGGAATTGCCACGCACAGGCGGTCGCCGTTGACGGGGTCGAACACAAGGAGCGCACGACGAAACGTGCTGATGAAGAGGACACGTCCATGGCGGCACCCGAGCAGACCCCAGAAATCGATCTCGTCGCCGGGCCGCAGCGAGAAGCGCTCCCGCGGGATGCGGTCGGGAGCGTCGAGGAGGGAGGTGAACACCAGCTCCCGGCCTTGCTGCCCGAAGACGCCGAGGATGGGGGGCTGCCGGTGGTGGGCGACGAAGCGGCGGTGGAAGGCGGGCGCGGCGGCGAGGCGCTCCCATTGCTTGGAGACGAGGGAGGCGCGGAGGAGCGAGGAGGGCAGCGGGGCGACGCGGAGGAGGATCTCGCCGAGGAGGTTCTCGTCCTCCAGAGGCGGCGCCGACGCCGACGGCGGACCGCGGCGGCGGAGCGCCATCTCGTCGCCGTCCCAGTGGATGTGGGCTAGGGTTAGGGTTTGGTTGAAACGGAAATGGGGAGTGGGGATGCGCAGGAGAAGAAGGAAGGAAGGAAAAGACGGGCTGGGCCTCACGAGAAAAGCTCAGTGGACACTTGGGCCGGCCCAGTTTACTACGTGCTTGTCCGATCGCCAGCACCAGCCCAGTTCGGAATCGGATCCCATCACGTGCCAACATGTCTCCCTGTACTTACTTAATAAATATCGAACCATATACTTGATCGATCGATCGAAGCATCGCCAAGTCGTCAAGCATCTACCATGGAGGACCTGACGCAGCGGCTGCCTCACGACGTTCTCGCCGACGTCCTCCGCCGCCTGCAGAAGATGTCGGCGTGCAGCCTCGCCGCGTCCCGCTGCGTCTGCAAGGCATGGCGCGCCGTGGTTGACACCCGGCGGCTTCTCGCGGACCTCTTCCCGCACTCACTTACCGGCATTTTCTTCCACCTCAACGGCAAGACGCTCCCGAGGCACTTCTCAGTCGCCGCGCCAGCCGCGAACATCGCCCCCTTCGACTACTTGGATACCCGTGACACCCTTGAATACTTAGCCATTAGGCAACACTGCAATGGCCTCCTTCTGCTCGTCGCCGACGATAACGACGATGAACCGGAAGAGGCATGGGTGCTTAACCCAGCCATGCAACAATGGACGCACCTGCCTACTCCTCCGCCCATGTGCACGCCGGGCATGGAGGACATGGATGATTACATGGACTGCCACGACCAATACCTCGTGTTTGATCCTATGGTCTCACCGCACTTGTTCATGAATCACTTTACTTCAACCACCTTACTTTTTGACGTTTTGATGTCGCAAGTTATTAGTCTAACGTTGATGGTTGTCTACGTTTTGCAGAATAAACTTGGCAAAGCACAAATACGAACTAGTTAAGCCCCCGGAAGGTTTTCCAAAATATCATATGGGACATTATTTTGGAAAATCCAAGAATGGTGTATATTGTGCACTACTCGATGCCCACGGACTTAGGATTTGGTACCTCGACGAAACAGGTGATCAGATAAACTGGATCTTAAAGTGCGACAGCGACGTAACAAATGATCCGATAAATTGGATCTTAAAGTGCGATGAAGATGATAGGAGCAAAGCACTAGCGGGGGAGGATTTGGTTTTTCACAATGATGGTGCCGGTAGTACCAAATATAGGTCAAAGCAGAGTCGCATCAAATATTCTCTACTTGGGTTTCATCCGAATGAGGAGATCGTCTTCCTCCATACACCCTTCAACAGATTAATGGCCTATCACTTCAATAGCTCCGAGGATCCAAGACTTGGGCTGCTTACCCGTGGAAACTCAAAGCCGGGTAAGGTTGTGTTTCCCATACACGCCATGTTTGATGGGGGAGTTTTCAAACAACAAGTAGCTTAACAAGAACATCATCGGGATTAGTTAGCAGCTTGTTTGAGTAGTTCATGCTCTCCGTGCACATGAGCGATCGATTTGTATAGTGAAATGGCGATCTTGTAAATAGATTTATTTTCCTTAAGTTATGATATAGTAGTATATATATAGCTTACTCATGGCAAGGAACTCGGCTATTCATCGGCAGTGTCTTAGATTGTACTCCCTCCGTCCCTAAATAAGTGACTCAACTTCAGTACAAAGTTGAGTCACTTATTTAGGGACGGAGGGAGTATAAAAGACGTCGAAATTTGGTGGTGTGTAGCTTACAATTTTGTACTTGGTCGTGTTCTATGAATGAAATATGTTTAAGCAAACTCTTGTTCATCCCTCAGTTCAGCACATTACTCCTTTGTATGAAATAGATTGTGGAAGAGGAATACAGAGTTGTGTCATTTAAATTTGGGTTACAATCAAGCGATATTTGATTAACCGAGATTTAACACAATAAAAAATCGATTGAAACATCTCTTTTTAATTTAAGAAAAAAAAAGAGCTAAACATGATATGATATCAGGTGGAAACAGGAGTCATGATCAGATAAGCGGACAACTAACAACTTGCCCGTCCAATGCAACCGAACCGGATTCAATCACGTACGCATCTCCAACTCTCCGTATTATATAAACATATCAAACGGTTCTACATCGAAAGTTGTGTAGCAACAAAGCAACCATGGCGCAGACGATTGAGACGCCGTCATCCACGGAGGACCTGACGCAGCGGCTACCCGTCGACCTGCTCTCCGACGTGCTGCGCCGCCTCCGGACGACGTCGCCGCCCAGCATTGCCGTGTCCCGGTGCGTCTGCAAAGCGTGGCGTGACGTCGTCGACACCCGCCGGTTGCTCGTGGACCTCCTGCCGCGCTCTCTGAGCGGCATATTCGTCCATCTCAGCGGCGACACGCGTGAACTGCTCACACAATACTTCTCGCCCGCCATGTCATCCACCAGCATCGCGGCCGCATTCGACTACCTGGACGCCGAGTGCTCGACGATCAAGCAGCACTGCAACGGCCTCCTCCTGATCGACAACGAATGGCCACGAGGCCGACGGCCTATCAAGGAGAAGGCGTGGGTGCTTAACCCCGCCACGCGAGGGTGGGAGCGCCTGCCCCCTCCCCGCCCATGTGCACCCCCGGCATGGAGGACGTCTTCGATTATTACATTGAAAAAGTCATGCACTGCCATAACCAGTACCTCGTGTTTGATCCCGCCGTATCGCCGCACTACGAGGTCTTTTTAGTTAAGCGTGTTCCCTCCCTCCCCTGGCCTAGCCATGAGTATTACATGGAGGCTCATGTGGCAGAAAGAGAATGGCCGCCATCGACGTTCGTCTTGCCTGTCTTCTCGTCGAGGACAAAGCAGTGGGAAGAGAGGCCTTTTATTCGCCAAGGGGAAGCTGCGGCGACCATCGGCTATATGTTTGATGATTTCCAATGCCCACGATGCTATGCTGCATACTGGCGAGGGGCACTCTACGTTCACCAGAATGGTTTCATTCTGAGGTATTTTGTCATGGGTCTCACATCCTAAGCACCGTATCACCTTATTTTGGTTACGATTTGAGGTAACCGTTTGTTGGTGTAACTTTTAGAGTGGTTTGTGTTTTGCAGAATGACCTTGTCAAACGATAAATACCGAGTGATTGAGCTGCCGGGATGTTTTTCTGAAATATATACCACGAAGCAGCATTTAGGGAAATCAGAGAATGGCGTGTACTGTGCTCTACTTGATGGTCATGGTGGCCTCAGACTTCGGATTTGGTACCTCGACGAAACGTGTGATCAGATAAGCTGGAGGTCAAAGTGCGACATCAACCTTGGCCCTCTTCTAGCAGAATTTTTCGGGGAACACAGTGATACTTTCTCGGAACAGTGTGATAACAGAGGTTCCCTACTTGGATTTCATCCCAACGAAGAGACTGTCTTCTTACATACACCTCTCAAAAGAGTAGTGGCTTATCATTTCGAGAGCTCCAAGATGGAAGACTTGGGCTGCTTACCTGTGGAACCTCGAGACCACATATATGTTTCTTTCCCATACACTTTATGTCTGATGGGGGAGTTTTCAAGCAACCAGTAGCTAAACTAAAGTACCATCTTGGACTGATGGCATGTTTAGGCAGTTCATGTTCTTCACGTGTTGATTGGCGAGAAGGAGAAACCATAGTGCATTGCTTACGTTTTTGTACTTAGTCGTGGTCTATGAAAGAAAAATCTTTAAGCAAACTTTTTATACATTCCTCATTTTGTTATCAGCGCATCACTTTTTCTCCTTTATGATAGAAGACCACAAAAGAGAAAAATATGCAGTTATGTCATTTATATTTGGATTCAACCCAAGTGATATTTTATCTGGGGAGTGTGAATATGGTTTACGTGACTCGCTCAACCAGAATATATGCATTAGCCAAGTGCATGAGCATTCGTACACGCATTAGCATGGATCTTTGAGCACATCGAGAGATCACAAAATGATTGACTCAAACCATTGTAAATGGTGATGTACATTCGGTGAAAATAGGATTCGTGAAAGATAAAATTAAAACTAGAATGTACCGATATAGACTATATATCTCTAACGAGTGAAAACCCATCCGCGAGGAACAACCAACACAGACAGGGCACACCGCAAATTGGCATGTTAGGTCACTACTCCAGTGAGATGATGACAACAAATTGGCATGTTAACCCAAGCACGTCACTGTCCATCTAACCATCCAACCACAGGTTGGTATGTGTACTCTGTTTGTTATGGCTGTTTTATCATAGCATATATATATATAGAGCAGAGGATCATGAATACAGTTATGGATAATATGGATAGACGAAGTGAACAAGTGGAGGGTTTAGAAATTGTTATCTGTCATCCTAGCTCCCACGGTAAGTGAGCTTTCTTTTGTGCAAAACTAGTTCGAGGGCTCTTTTGTAAATATAAATAAGCTCACCTAAATGAGAGCTTTTTTGCACATTGTTTTTGTTTCTTCTTGGTAACACGGGCACTCAAATACGACCTGTTATTAATTTTTCATGTGTGTTCATCTTGAGCAAAAAAAAATTTCATGCATGTTATTCCTCTTGAATAAATAAATAAAACATAACCGGTGTTCAATCTGTAGGTTACAGACAGTGTCCATAAAGTGAGAGCAGTGCGCTCAAGAATGTTATCTCAAGGTTTCAGTGCAACTGAGAAGCGAGTTAATTAACGCCACTGGTTTAAAGCCACGCAACATAAACACACCAAGCTGTCTTGGAAATCACAAAGTACCAAGCTGATTTTGTCATCAGCGTATTGCTTCTCCTTACAAGAGTATATTACACAAGAGAAGATGTGTACCTATGTCATTTATATTTGGGTTCAACCTTACTGATATTCTTTTTCGGGATGGTGTGGATCTACGTGACTTAGTTGGTTAACCGAGATTTAATAGAATGTATGCACTAGCAAAGGCGCATGAGCGTTCCTACACCTATTAGCGTGGATCTTCGAGCACATCGAAAGATTATGGAAAGGTCGTTTGAAACCTCTAGCAAGGTGAAAAAAGGATTTGTTAAAGATAAATTTGAACGTCAAAACTACTAAAATTCTCCATGTCTTTTTTGTTTGGCAAAACATACGGTATGGCATCGCAATTTGGAATGGTGGAGAAACACAATCGAATTTGGGTATAACTGGTGCTCCCATGCTCATGCAGCCGCAGCTTACACAGGTTCGGCGGCACCGATGACGTCACCACGATGACATGAGCAACCTTCCTCTCAAGAGAAGAAAAGACATGAGCGACCCAAGCGCAAGCACGTCTATCCCATGCCCTCCTCTCTCTATTCTGTTTCTTGTTTTAATTAATGTCTATCCTTAGCTCTTGTGATTTGTTTGTTTTTATCATAGCATTAGCATGTATAGAACAGAGGACCACAAAGACGATTTTGGAACATACAGGTAGAGTAGGTGAACATGTGGAGGGTTCAAGAATCCTCTTGAGCACACTATAATTCCGCATGTGTATTATTTTCTTGAATAAATAAATGGAATGTAACTGGTCTTGACTCTGTTGTTTATAATGTCCATATAAAGTTAATCAATGGGCTCAAGAATGTGTTATCACAGAGTAAATTTCACCGGTTTAAAAGTCACACAAGTTGAACAGCACCAAGCTGTCTTGAAAACCACAGAGTAACCATGTCACACAAAGCAGCCTGAGAGTAAACTAGGTTTGCTCCTCACCTACACAGCACCAAGCCGTCTTGGAAAACACGCTCCGCTCTGCTCTGCTGGAGCGGCAGAGCATATATATTACAGGCATCCATGGCCGGGCACACTTGCTACTTGGTAGAGGTATATCACTACATAGCACCATCAGGTCGACGACCCATGAGGAGGCCGGCGGTGGTTGCGGTGGCACTGCTCCTGCTCATCGCATGGCAGCCGTCGCCGGGGAGGACGGCGGCCGCGATGGACGAGCAGGACGACGATCCACCCGCCCGCAGCCTGCCGCCGCCGGACGAGCAGGACGACGATCCGCCCACACGAAGCATGCCGCCGCCGTCAGACGAGCAGGACGACAATCCACCTCTGCGAAGCATGCCGCCGCCGTCGGACGAGCAGGAGGACAATCCACCTGTGCGAAGCATGCCGCCGCCACCGCCGTCGGACGAGCAGGAGGATAATCCATCCTGGCCTGGGCTTCCATTGTTGCCGCCGCCGCCCCAACCGGAGGAGTCCGATGCGCCAGGAGTACCCTCGCTGCCGGGCTCCATGCCGCTGCCACCGCCGCCGCCGCCGGCGGAACCAGCAGCGCCGCCGACTCGCCCACGGCGTGCGCGGCTGCCGCCGAGGCAGGACGATCCGCCGGAACCTGAGCCGCCGGAGCTGCCTCGCCATAGGCGGACGCCGAAGGATCCGACGCCGCCACGGACGGTGGTGCCACCGCAGGAACCGGGGTGGGCCGCGGTGCCGCTGCCGATGGCACCAATGCCGGCTCCTGGGAGGCCGATCAACTACAGCACCACCGGCTGGACGACCATGCTGGTGTTCGGGGACTCGACGGTGGACCCCGGGAACAACAACCGGCTGCAGACGGTGATGAGGGCCAACTTCCTGCCGTACGGCGCGGGCTTCCTTGGCGGCAGGCCCACCGGCCGGTTCAGCAACGGCAGGCTCATCACTGACATACTCGGTACAGACGCACTCTTCTTTCCTTGCATCTATTTCGCTGGTAAATTATGCATGCACAAGGTACCACTGGGCTTCTCTTCCAATCAAATGGTGGTGGAGCTCATGTGCAGCTACAGGATTGATGTTTTTGGTCGAAAGGTGAGTGACGCTCACTGTTGGTCAGTATGGTATTTACGGTGCAGTTTTTGGGATGTGCAGCGGAAAGACTAGGTGTAGCGAGGAGCCTTCCAGGTTTCCGCGAGCCAAGGTTGAGGCCAAGGCAGCTCAGAAGGGGTGTGAGTTTTGCATCAGCAGGCTCCGGATACGATGATGCGACCGCCAGGGTATCGGTATGTCAGCAGTATAACCTGCAACGTTTTTTCGATCAGAGCACAAAGTCAGGCAAATCATATGAATCAAGTCAGGCGAATCTAAAGAAAACATGGTAAAATGCTACCGAAAATAGTTATTAAAATGGGCTAACAAAACAGATGAGGTATAGTTAGTTACTAATCCAAGCTATTCCGTTTATTCAGAGCTGGTATTTGGTGCTAACTAGCTAGCTGTGTTTTCATTTTCTCTCCATGGTAGAATACACTATCATTTTCCAATCAAGTCGAGGACCTATGGCGTTACAGAAGAAACCTCCAAAGATTAGTGGGACCAAGAAGAGCTGGTCAACTTCTCAGGAGGGCTACATTCGTCATAAGTGCTGGAACAACCGATCTGTTTAACCACTATCTTGCCACAAACCGTTCAGGAACAGAGAGTTGGCCGCCGTATGAGAACCTACTGATAACACGTGTCGCTAACTATACCCAGGTAAGCACTTGTCAAATGATAGTGTACTATCTTTTGTATGTTAGCTCAGTGCTCTGACTTAACCCTTATCATTTTACTCAGGCAATGAGAGCACTTGGAGGAAGGAGATTTGTATTTGTTGGAGTGCCCCCAGTTGGGTGTTTACCACTTGTTAGAACCTTGCTAGGCACGGGTGCAGAAACATGCCATGAAAACATGAACTCCATGGCAACTTCATTTAACAGAAGGCTAGGCGAAGTGGTGCGCTTTCTGAGGAACCAAAGAGATATCAGAGCTACTTTTGTTGATGTTTATCCGATCATAAGCATGGCGACAATAGACCCCAAAAACTTTGGTAAGCTGTGATACATTTTGGTCCCTTTTAAATGAACAGCAGGAAAATAAAGTGTAATGGCAATGTTTTCTTATGAACGCCAGGGTTGACAGAGACATCAAGAGGCTGCTGTGGAACAGGGGTTATTGAAGTTGGGCAAACATGCAGAGGCCGATTAACATGCACAGATCCCAGCAAGTACATGTACTGGGATGCTGTCCACCAAACAGAGAGAATGAACCAAATCATCACTGATTACGTGATTATGAATTCAATTGGAGAAATTTATGCCTAGATCAAGATTGTGAATTCAAACCTACAGCCCACAGAGATTGTATCTAGTATTTTATATTTTATTCTAGTGCATATTCGATTGCAGTTCAATAGAACAGATCAGTCATACCATTTTCTACTATATTCCTTGTTCCATGATTGTGACTGCGAGATGGCACGATTTTTCTTAAGATGGCACAGATATTACATTCGGTAATGGAAGTGCTTGCATAGTCATAACTAAATATGGCCCTGTCTATTTGTTCTTCATCCTCCGCACACTCCCACACCCCCAACCACAAATTAATGGATAATCTCCAGCAATATGGACACCCGTAGCACAAACCGGTCTAGTACTCGTGATCCGCGGAGGAAATAAACCATGCAGTCAGAAATAGAGCTCCGTAAGTAATTGCCTTCCTCTCAGTGATAGCTTAACATTTGCATATGGGTCGGTAGAATCATGCTCAGAACACCTAGGACCTACATAACCTTATGAGGGAGAGTTATTTTTGACACCCAATGGTGGCTGAAGCCGTTACCTAATGATTATGTAGAAGAGGCCAGCAAATAGGACATTTTGGGTAAATATAGTACTGGCCATTATACTATATGTGTGGGAAATAAATTGCAGGACCAAAAAAAAAAACAGGAGAATAAATGAAATGGTTAAGGTACCTCCGTTAGCATGGATCTTGAACAGGCCTCGCCAAAGCAAAAAAAGATTCTGAATTTACCGACATCAACAACTCAATTGGGACAACCTTAGCAGGACGGGAAATTTTAAGCCTAGGCTCCAGAAAAGCTGACAATATCCATTTGAAAGTATCAGACAGCACAAAATATATAGCGTAAATATAATCACAAATAGTTAGAATAAGTTCTTGGGACAATCCTAATACCTGGAGAAAGCTTCCGCCCCTCATACAGCAGTGCTGCTAGTGGATTTTCGGCCCAATGGTTCACAGCTAGGCGGCTTGTTGGCTGAAAACCTAGCAATTTACCTTCTTCTGACATCACCACCTAAATAGATGAATCAAGTGACACAGTGCAAGTTATAGCATTTGACCAAAGAGAATGAATAACGTATCAATTTATTTTAATAGAGGGAGCTTTAACATTATAATTATAAAAGCAATGTGGAAAAGAATATTAAAAAGAAGCAGTGTGGAAAATAAATATAGGTGTCTTATGAACCAGATCACACATAAAAGTAGGCAAACACTGCACGCGCAGCTTATTCAAGAGGTATAAGAGAGTAGTTTACAGTTTTTTTTGTCATATAACTGAAGTAAAGGATTAAGTCCAATTGCAGCCAAAGTATCAATAAGCATACAATAGCTGAGCAAACAGTAAAAGAAAGTGTAGACTCTTTCATGTGAGTCAGGACCAAATAACCAACTTGATACATGAAAGACAAGGTATTACACAAGGTTCACTCTAAATCATAATATTATGTAAAATCCACGCATACACTGCTGGAGTAAGATAAGTGTGAAACGGATTTGAAGGATACCAAAACTAAAATATTAAATTGCATTGGCATAATATTTAAGGCGGCAAAACAAATGCATTCTGCTTCAGCACGCGTGACAAAAAATCGAATGGCAAACAACAGATATAAAATTAAGAAATGGAACGTTATTAATTCATGACTGTATAAGCATATCGATATCAGACTCGAGTTGTAGATACACCATCACAAATAACAAATGTCTTCATCTGCTACAGAGATGTCTTTAATAAATCAGGCAAACTTACCTGAAAGCTAGCAATGTTCTGCAGACTTTCCTGGGTATTATCGTTTTGTTCCAGATGAGAAGTCATCTCGGTGGGAGTTGATACCAATGGGTTCTTATTTTCTTTGATAACAGTACAGGAATACTGAGCATCATCAGAAGCAGCATTATCGCCAAGATTGATGGCCTTGAAGCAGTCAGGCAGTTCTCCAATCCAAGCACCAATATTTTCATCAACCACTATATCCCCAGGGCAACCACATGAATCTTTTATTTTCTTAACAACAGATATGCAATAACCTCGTACCTGCTCAGGGGAAACAAATCAGAAGAGGAAAAATTGCAGAGCACCTGATATACGAAAATGCAGTGTCCACAATTGATACTATCAGTGCTTTCGCAAAAAAAGGGAAGATACTATCAGTGGTTCCAGAGCCACAGAGACAGAGCACTAAACTCTTGAGAGCTGAATAGTTCTTGGAGGGTAATTATTTGTCATCAGATATGCCATTAATTATGCACAGTAGGTAGGTCTGCTGGACATTCCAAAAGAGTACTGTAGTAGTTGAAATATATAATCTACATGCTACATGATGTTAGCAACAAGAAGAAAACAGAACACTCGTCATGAAGCAAAAGCGGCTTAAGAAATGACTTTTCCATAAATCATCTTTAGCATCTTCCAGAGACTCCATGGTTTTATAGTGAGCAGTTAACAGTTACTATATGCAAGTTGCAACAAATGAACGTCTCCTATTTAGAGTAACACCAAGTATCAAAGTTAGAATCGGTTAGAAAGAAAATAAAAATTAAATCTGAAATACTATGGGGAAATCATGATGAATCAATATCCTGTGAAAGGGCCAACAGCATATCACGCATAAACCCCAGAAAACAGAAGCGGTCACAAAGGAATTCAGGCTAAAAAACAAATTTCTCCACAGAACAAGCATGAACGTCACAAGGAATGAGTATACCTCACTATTATCCAGAGAATGAACATCAGAACAATAGCTCTGTGATGATGAGGTGGGTGAACTGCCCATAAACAACCTTTTGCCTTTAAGAGATTGAGACCAGCATAACTGAGCAACGACGCCGACAATAAAAATAACAGAACAACCAGCCAAGAAAGAAAAAAGGTTGTTCAAATAACCCTGCACCCAAAGAAGCAATGTTGGAAAAGAGAAAATAATAAATATTTTTACAGGCAAGCTTCGACTGAAATAAAGTAGCAGCATACATTGTTCCTTCTAATCTTGGATGGTTCTGCATTCCAGTGAGAACGGAAAGTTTTTCCAGGAATCGTAAATTGATCTTCAAAATACATGTCAACAACATTCCCTAGTTCCACCTACAGTTGCAGAAAATTAAATAAATAATACTGATCAAAACAACGGTATGTTTACATCAAGGATAGTGATAGATTAATCATATACCAGTTGGAAGTGGGATATGGGAACTTCCCACCTATTATTTGCTAACTCATGACAGCCCTCAAGCTTCGTATTCTCAAATGCATTGGCATTAATTTGCAGTTTATAAGAAGGAATAAACTCATGGGCCCAAAGGATAAAATCAGGACCCCCGATCTCCGCCAACCTTCCATATTTTGGGGCTGGCCACCACGCATTCTTTAATCTGCCCACTTCATGAGAGGACTTGGTAAGATTAAAACTCTCCAAGCATCTCCTAGCATTATTTGCAACTTCTGTCTCAGAAATTCTGTGTATACAAACAGTGGAATCAGATGAGCAGTTCAGCTTCTGCGTTTGAAAAAACCCGCCTGTGCCCCCGAGGTAACTCTTTTCGGTATCCTCAATGACACATGAGAAAATTGCTTCAGCAAGAGCGGATAGAAGTTTTTCATCCGATGAACTGATGCTAAAATCCACAGGAACCTGGCATGCAACCAAAAATTAGTAAGAGCTAAACAAACAAACAAAAAATCAGTATCAAGCCCCAATGTACACCTTCCGTTGTTTGCTCCAGTCCTGGATGTTCCTCCCTGAACCTGGGGAGAAGATTTCTAGCCGATAGTTTGAAAGCTTCTGCATCACAACTTGCTTGAGGGCCATAGCCAAGATACTCTCGGAATCAGGTTCATTTTCAGAGAAAATATCATCACCAAAGTCCTTCTTTATCTCAGCGGCCTTCTCTTTGACTTCCTTGGCTTGCAAAATCTACAAATACAGCAAAACTTCCTCAAGAACAAAATGAAGGGAGACAATCAGACCAAAAGCAACAGTCCTTGCCGTATTTCACATATACAAACAGACTAATAAGCTCCTTCATGGATAAACTACAATTAAACGGGGTAAACAACGATCCGTTCTTAAACCACACATGTCTCGACTGCAGCATAAATGCCTTGTCCACCTGCACTGCCATTGGGAATCCACAGTTGAATCTAGCTTTTCAATGGGTTTCACCTTGTATTGGCTGCATATTTCTGATAATGGAAGTGCGACTAGAATGCTGGTGTATTCGAAGAATGTTTCCTATGGTTGGTGCGGCATGACGGCAGCCTATCCTAATCGAATGACAGGCACTGAAGCACTGCAAAGTAAGGCGCTCACCACTCGAGTGGACGCGGCGCCACCGGCTCCGGGGAGGAAGGCCTCCATGACCATGGCCTCGGAGCCGGCGCCGAGGTGCGCCTCCGCCGCCGCCCCACCGTCGGCCGCCGCCGCGGCCGCGACCGCCTGCTCCCGCCGCGCGGCGCCGGAGACCTCGAGCCGCGCGAGGCCCGCCTCGTAGCACCGCGCGATGGGGATGACGCGCCCGCGGTCCCCCGCCGCGCCCCGGTTTCCCTCGCGGTCACCTCCCCCGCCGGAGCGAGCCGCCGCGGCGGGAAGGGCGAGGCGAGGAGTGGGGGCCAGCGGTGGTAGGGTTCTGAGAAAGGGGGGCGGGTAGCGGGGGGAGGGGGAGGAGGCGGCGAGGCGCGGGCGGAGTGGCGGCAGGTGGAGCGGGAGGAGGAGGGACGGAGATGGCATTCTGTGGGAGGGGCTCGCCGGAGACGAGGGCGCCGGCGACCGGGGAGACTCGCGGTCGGCTGCGGGCGGGCGCGGGCAGGAAGGGGGGAAGCTTTCGGAGGTTTATCGTGTCAGCAATTCGTTTTCTTTTAAATTCACTCACGGTCAAATATTTGTATATTCAAATTAAATAGAAAACATGATATTTTGCAAAATATAATGCGTCTTTTTTAAAAAACTTTCAATTTATTCTTCTTCGATCATGGCAGTACAACAAACATTAGAAAATAATAGAAATTACATCCAGATTCATAAACCACCTAGCAACGACTACGAGAACCGAAGCGAACCGAAGACACGCAGCTGTTATCGCCCCTTCCTCGTCGGAGCCAGGTCCTTGTTGTAGTAAACAGTCGGGAAATTGTCGCCATCGCACCAGAACAACAACCGTCGCCGATGAAGAGTAGCATAGATCCGAAGAATCCGACCTAAAGACACACGAACGTAGACAAACAACAAACAGATCCGAGCAAATCCACCACGCTGAAGACACATATCCACACGCCCATCGACGATGCTAAACGCACCACCAGAACGTGGGCTAGGCAGGGAGAACCTTATTCCACCTTCAGCCGCCACCGTCTCGTCTTCCTAAGCAGAACACAAACTCTAATAAATACACAAAAATAACATCTAAAAACGGAGCCCTCCCAGCAGCAAAGGCCGGGAACCACCACACCTCCATGGCCCTAAGAGCAACTCTAGCAGACCCCATATCCTCCCGGCCCGGCGCGGACGGCCGCAGTTGCAGACTCCGCATAATTGACCCGTAAAAAAGGATATTTCCGGAATATACTTTTTTACGGGCGGCTTTGCGGCGTCTGATCTGGCGCAGCTCCTCCCGGCCCGCAAAACTTAAATTTGCACCTTAATTTGATCTAGCATAATGCAGTTTTTTTGATTTTTCAACAACATTGGATACAAAAGACATCACCAAATCTTTGCTAGAATAGTAAGACCAAAGAAAACAAGAACGACACGTATGCATTTCAGAAGATTTCCAACTTTCATAACTGCTCCCACAAGTTGGATTAGTATCTTCTCAACGCATTCATTGTTGATATGTGGATTCTTGATTTTGCATACTTCTTTCTTTATCTTTGGTTCAAAAGAAGTAGACGTTGCTTTCCCTTTAGTTGCACATGCAGCCCCATCATTGCCTTCGATTGTACTAAGGAGTGCACCAACATCTATTAAGTTTCTTTCTATCAATAAATCAATGTATTGGCCTTCCCAAAACCAAAATGAGCATCCATCGCCCTACACAAAAGAATGAGCAAGTTCGAAATGAGCTACCGCAATTGTACTAACGAATGAGCAATCAAATGAGCTACCGCAAGTGCACGTACCCCATTGTTTTCGCATTTGAAGAACACCCATCCGGGGTGCTTCAGCGTGCCCGAAGTTAGCCGCAGCACGGTCCGCGTGCAGTCATCGCACTGTATGAGCGGCATCGGCAAGCCACAGAGACGTTGCCCGAGCGCCGAGCCCGGCGGACGGCCGGGCGAATCCATGCCCGCAAACCGTCGGCGACGGCGGGCGGACGAACCCGTACCTGCATGCGGCGATGCGCCCTTGCCGGGGCTGCGGGAGAGGCTCCCCGACCACTCCATCGCTTGGCGCAGCCTCCGGCGGCCGGAAAAGCCAATCCGGCGGCCCGCGATGAAGTGCCACAGATCCGCAAATCCGGCGGCCCGCCGTCGCAGGGGGAGGGAGGGGAGGCCTCGTGCATGTGGCGGCCTTTCGGCGTGCTCCTGCTGGCTGCTTTTGCCGGAATCTTGGGTGGCGGGCCGGCGGCGGCGCGAGGGGGGAGGAGAGGTGGTTGGTGGGGAAAGTGCGGGCGAAAATGTCCCCCCCCCCCACCAACTGCTTCTGCTTATATGCAGGGCACCGCAGCGGCGAGGGGGAAACCCGCGAATAAGCAGGTTGAGGCCGAGATTTTGCCGCGCCCCCTCAAAAAAATTTGCGGGCCAAGACGGGATGCGGGGTCTGATTGGGCTGATTTTTCCGGGGCCAAGGCGGGATGCGGGGTCTGATTGGACCGACCCGCATTTTGGCGGTTATTTTACGGGTCGGGGCGGGATACGGGGTCTGCTAGAGTTGCTCTAAGGCCACCAGAGACGAGGCGGACCGGCGACAACGCCGGCGAGAGGTGAAGAAAACCTAAGCTTGGAAGATGTGTGTGTGGGGGGGGGGGGGGGGGAGTGTTATATAAAGCGTGTTTTGACCGTACAAATTCAAATTTCAACAAAACGAATACATCGACACTGCTTTGTTTTGAACAAAACTGATCATAGTAGTACTCCATTCTATCCATTTTACTTGTATTAAAGTTGTGACAAGTAATATGAATCGGAGGGAGTAGTAGATTTGTTCGAGAATCACATTTATTTGTTGATTGTGCTTTCACACAATTCTTTTATCAAAGGTTATTATATTTTGGGACTGCCTAATCTAAAGGATTTTTAATTCGGTTCAAGTCAAAATATGGTCTGCAGTGTGTTGGCATGTGTCATGAGTCGATTCGCAGTGGTGGCGCGACTAGTGTAAATGGGGTGCTCGACTGCTGGAAGTGGTATTGCTCTCCTGCCGGCCGCCACTGTTCGCTGGAGTTAGATGTTGTGTGCTGATTATATGAAGTCCCGGTTCCAAAATGTTGTACGTAAACAAGTCCACTCAACTAACTTTTGTATCCATGAATATAAACAATGTAGTGTTCGTGCGGCGTGGTTGCTGCATATATTTTTAGCAAATGGATACTATTTAAGAAACATAACATGCAAGATAACTTGTAGGCATGGCAAGTAACACTACTAGGGAAAAGCCTAGCAGTATCGCGGGTTTTAGGTATATTAGTAGCACGGGTGATTTTTTTTAAACAATGCATTTTTTTTATTAATTTGCACAAATATTACGCTCAAAAAATAATTTTTGAAAATAATACACCGTCGGCCCGCAACAGGCCGAGTGGACCTAGTCGGCCCACAGCAGGCCGACTGAGACCCTATCGGCTAGCTGCTGGCCGATTGGCCTGTCGGTCACCAGTTCAGGTCCAGTCGGCCAGTAGTGGGCCGACAGAGCCTAATTGGCCTGTTGTGGGCCGATAGCGACTAATTGGCCAGCTGCGGGCCGATAGGGACTAATTGGCCTGCTGTGGGCCGACTGGTGCATGCCACCATTTTTTTTCCCGAACGCTCCCTGAATTTTTTTTATAAACTATGACGTATTTCGTGCAACCCTTTGCCCGTAATATTTTCCCGCCATATGTTCGCGCCAACTCTTTCTCGCCATATGTTCGCGCCAACTCTTTCCCGCCACCCGTTTCCCGCCATATGTTCGCGCCAGCTCTTTTCCGCCACCCGTTTCCCGCCAATCGTTTCCCGCCATACCGCAGTCGTTCTTTCCCGCCATTTTCTCATCCCTACCTATAAAACCCCCTTCAGACAGAGGAGGATAAGCATTCCAGTGTAGTGTAGTTGAGATGTCCCATTATCCTTTTGATCGTAGTTTTCACCCTGAGATGAGCAGGACTCTTCTGAGGCTAGCTACCGATTTCAGGATGGACAATAGGATAGTTCCATGGGACGAACTCACCGGTAGTGACACCATAATGAATGAGTTGGCTCACGAATTACATATGTCTGGGTGGCCTGAAAGGACCTATGAGGAGGTACGTATAGAACTTCTTAGGTTGCATGCAAGGTGGAAGAAGGTAGTGGAGCCGGAGAGTGAAACTTTCAGAAGGACTGCAAAAAAGCATCCATTTTTATGGACTGAGGAGAGCGAGGACGAAGATGATATCTTCATGCCGCCGCTTCCGGGTTCTGCATCGTCAAAGAGCAAGAGTTTTGCATCGTCCAAGGGCAAGAGTACTGCATCCTCGAAGGGCAAGAGTTCTGCATCGTCCAAGGGTAAGAGTTCTGCATCCTCGAAGGGCAAGAGTTCTGCATCGACGGAGGATGACGATGATGACTTCATGTAGTTTTTATGATGTATGTTGTAAGTTTAGTCGTATGTACCGTTAATTTAGATGTAGTTCTATCTAGTTGTTTATACTGTCTTGTTGTACGAGCATTATGTTCTACCTAAATATGATGTTGTAGTTCGGATAACAGAGTACTAAAATAGAGTAGGCATATGTCTCATACATAAGTACATAGTCATTCGTCTCATACATAGAATAGACATAAGTCTCATACATAAGTAGATGGTCATGTCTCTACTGATAGATGGAAGTGTCGGTGACGACGTCTGGCCTGGCGGGGAGGCGGATCTGGAAGCGGCGACCATCCGAACCTGTTAGGTGGCCTAATGTTACGAGGAGGAATTTCAGACTCTCCCTGGTCATGCTGTGTATCCTGTGTGGGGCCTGGTGGAGGAGTCGAATACATGTTCATCCACTGGGTGTGCTGCGACATCTAAGCATGTATGTTCTCCTCGGGATGTTGATCACTCCCCCACGTATCATGTGATGCTGACATAGACGCATGATATCCGTAGTCTCCTGCACGATGGAACGTTCAGTCATGAAGAATGAGGTCGCCTCAATTAATATTGAAAACAATAAAAATGAAGACACTTACCTGCTGGTTGTGACGGCTGCTCTGGCTCAAACACGAAGCTCGACGAGGGACCGTGCTGCTGTGGCTGTGGAGAAAACACGAAGCTCGACGAGGGACCGTGTTGCTGTGGCTGTGGAGAAAACACGAAGCTCGACGTGGGACCATTTTGCTATGGTTGCTACCACGTTGAACTGCCAGGTTGGTCAGGATGGGGTGGCCTGGTTGTCGGCTGATGTGCTAGACGTGGACGTGGTTGATGTCGGTGCATGGAGTGACGCGGCTGCTGCTGCTGGTGCTGAATAATGTCGGTTCTCCGGGTGCACGTGATAGCCTCGTACACAGTCCGTATCTTGTTCTGAATTCGTTCCAAGAAGGGTTGTAGCACTGGACGGTGCTGAAGAAGAGGTCTAGATGACAGTGATCGTCCAAAGGTGGTCACGTCCTGGTAGAGTTCGTGTGTCAAGGTAGCCTGCAAATTTCCATGACGATTAATAATGTATGTCTCTTGCACGTCAAAGTATGTGAGAATATTACTTAAAGAAAAAATATCTTACCGCGTACTGCCTAGAGCCCGAAGTGTCATAGCTCGGGTACATATCCGACGGAGTAGGATCCGGCATCTCTGGGTGGGAGTGCTCAACGATGCGTAATCGTGTTCCGATCATGTAGCGCCGCAAATAGAGATTGAATTTATCGAGATCAAAATTGTGATTCTCATGCCATAGAACATACGGCTCTAGTCTAACTAGCCAGTCAGCAGTTGTCCTGGTCATGTCCTTCCTTGTCGTCCTAAAATTGTGGTGTGTGTTCAACAATTACCTAAAGCTTCGAATGGAGTACTATGAAAGATAATGCAACATTGAAAAATTAGTTAATACCTGTGGATGTGTGCTGGCACTGGGTTCTCTATAGGGGGAGGCAGCTCCAACTGCAGAAGACCAAATTGCCTCATAACCCTCTGTTGTGCCATCTCCTCGACGAAGACATCGAAGATGATTTTTGATTTTGTCATCCAGTAATCTCGGTCCCTTGTGCATAGCACAGACAGACCACCAGGGTATCTCGCTTGTATGGCTGCTTCCGTGTAGGGCTGCCAGATGACCCCGGTGTACGCATCGAACTGCTCGTTCAATGCTGTGTATGCCTTCCTGGTCTGATCACTAGCAAATCGTCTCTGTAGAAAACAAAAGTTAGTAGCCGCTAGCATTGAACTATCTCTTGTGCAGAAAAAAGTTACGTTAAACTATAACACGGTGCATACCTCGCGACGTGTCCAACACAGACCGAAAGTAGGCATGTCGATGCCGTCAGCATCAAACATGGCGTCTATAGGCTCACGAACACGTACATCTGGTCTCCCTATAGAGAACCTCTCCCACGACCATAGCTGTAGGAATAGAGGGCATCCAAGAAGGGCTGGCTTTCTCGATGTAAGCTGGCAACCGTTGCACATACCTCGGTATGTAGCCGCTAAGACCGCCGAACCCCAACTCCTCTGTCTGATCTGATCCGCCGTCTGAGCGCTCGCTATCTCGAGTGCCATAGGGATGTAGAGCGCGTTAATAGTGGTGACATGGTTCTCTGTGAACATCACCTTGCCGAAAAGCCACATTAAGTAGGTCTCCAGGCTCCGAGTGATCTGTTCCGCAGTCAACGGCGCCCGGAAGTTTTGGATCTGCATTAAGCAAAGAGAAAGTTTTAGTTAGCCGCAGTTATTTTCTGTAAAACCATATGCACGATAACTTGAAGATAAGATGTTGGGGAAATTACCCGGAAATTGAGCAACCACTCATACTTAGGTCCGTGATGCTCCCATACCGGATCCGGAGCATCCAGAAAAACACCATGAAAAGGTTGTGTAAGGGCTAGCTCCCAACCAGCCGATGCTTCCAACGGTCCTATGGTATGACCTGCCAACGGTAGTCCGAGCAAAAGTGACACATCCTCCAGAGTAGGAGCCATCTCTCCCCATCGGAAGTGAAACGTGTGGGTCTCTGGCCTCCAACGGTCCACTAAGCAGCTCAGCAAGGACCCGTCGATGGCGATGCGTTTCTCACCCGGGATAGACTCAACCAGACACGCGAAAGGTAAAAGGCCGGCCCATTTCAACCTTCATCAGAGAACATTTCAGTTAGTGTCTCCCATTAATATGCATGTCAGTGTGCAAATTAATAAAACACGTACCGCTGAAGCCATCCTGGGTGTATCATCCAGTTTTCTTTAGGAGTGCGAGTGACAAGAGGCTCAAGCTTGCGCTCATACCATATCGCACCACGATGACCCCCTATCAATGTCCCCATTCAGCAACCACATTCCTGACATTCCTGCATATAAAAAATTCAGAACATAGTGCCACACTTAATACAAATTCAGAACATAGTGCCACACTTAATAAAAATTTAGAACATAGTGCCACACTTAATAAAAATTCAAAACATAGTGCCACACTTAATACAAATTTAGAACATAGTGCCACACTTAATACAAATTCAGAACATAGTGCCACACTTAATACAAATTCAGAACATAGTGCCACACTTAATACAAATTCAGAACATACTACTGCTAGCTTAGCTTCTTCCTCTCGCCCTTACTCCTCTACTGCCTCTTCCTCCTCTTCTTCCTCGGTTGCCTCGTCCACGCCCAGTGACGAAAGTGGGACAATTAGTGTCCCTATGGCCAAATTCATTGCACAGAATGCATTGCCTAGTCGGACCTCCTGCTTCAGATTCATCCATATCATTTCGGATGCGCCGACAGTGCCGTCTGCCTCTACTTGTACGCATATGCTCTAGGTTTGGAATGTAACGCCTTTCAGCGGGGTTGACGCTGTTGAAATTACCCATTGATCGAAAACCCATCAGCTCACCTGTCCAGGTATTGAGGACAGACTCTTTCAGAAAAAATGGAGACACAAACGATATTGCGTCCATTCCAAGCTGCCCGCAAGCAGCAAGTACATGTGAGCAAGGTAGGTGAAGCAATTTCGGTTTGTTGTATGTGCACTCACACGTTGGCCAGGCTTCATTACCAATTTTCACCTCATGCGTCCTCAACTCATTTGCACATCCGAATTTGTTGTTGGTTAAGCGGACCTCAAACCTTCTTTCTTGATTACCGTTGGCGACTACAGTGTGTGATCTAGCTTTTTGCATCTTGTTGTCCATGTACTTCGTGACTCTTTCACAGTACCGTGTATTCGGGTTGTTGAAGATATGTTGCTCTGCTTTTTGACGTCTATCTCTGAAATACTTGATGGTGCCATAGAAAATACCCTCAACGATGGCTGTAAGTGGCAATGCCCGGTTTCCTCTGAGGACAAAGTTGTATGTTTCTGCGAGGTTTGTTGTCATGACACTGTATCGTGCTCCATGTGTGTCATGTAGCAAAGACCACCTCTCTAGAGGCTCATGCTCTATCCACTGCTCGAAGGTTTTAATCGACCTCCCAAGCCTTCTCCTAGTACCAGGTGGGTCAAAGCCTGGCAGGTCACATAGCCCAACAGGCTCCTCCTCCACGACCGCTGTTCCTGTTGCCAACTGTGCAGCTACTGCTTCAACATGTGCCCTCACCGCTGCATCTCTTGCAGCTTTCCTGTCCCTCACGTGTCTCTGCGTGCACACATTAAGTCTGTCGCGTATCAAATTGTACTTCCATAGCTGGTTCTGCTTGCAGAGTTTTTTGAACAGATTCATCAGGTTCTTATTTCTAAACTGCGAGAAGAAATTAGCCCCCAGATGGCGCATGCACCAACGGCTCTGCAAGTCGGTTTGTCAGTGTCCTTATCGCACTGAGTATACCTGCATGCCTGTCATGAAGGATGCACACATTGGGCTTCTCCTTCACAACTGATATTTTCAACTGCCTGAAGAACCATGTCCAACTTTCAATGTTCTCACTCTCCACAAAAGCAAATGCGAGTGGGACGACTTGATTTTGGCCGTCTTGACCTATGGCTGTCAGGATCTGACCCTTGTACTTGCCTGTGAGAAAAGTACCATCAACACATATCACCGGTCGGCAATGCCTGAAAGCTTCGATGCATACACCGAAAGAGAAGAAGAGACGATGCAGCACCCTCACAGTTGGGAACTCTGGCATGAACATGTCTTGGATATCGATATAGGTGCCTGGATTCCGCTGCTGCAGGGTGTGGAGGAGCTGGACAACAGAGTCATATGCATCAAAATAAGAACCAAATCTCCTCTCAAGCGCCGCATGCTTAGCCCTCCAAGCCTTGCCATAAGAAATTCTGTACTTGAACCTGGCAAAGACTTTTGTCTGGACTGCCTTCACTTCCATAGCTTTGCCCTGCACTATCTCATCGTAAAACAACCGAGCAATAAGCGTGGATGAAAGGTTGGCATGATCCTGAGGGATGCAGGGAATAAGACAAGTGTGATTAACTAAGTCACTTATCACCCAACTTGTGCCATACTTAGGGAGAAAGCCGTGCACCCTGGCGGGACAATCTGCGTTCTTGCATACCATTGTCAGGAATTTCTGACTGGACACCTGAGCTGTGAAAACCCTTTGCGTGGACATTGCCCAGTTAATTATTGCATCTTTCAGGGCTTGCTTGTTCGGATACATAGCACCCGTCGCAATATTGTTCTGGTGATATTGCCAGGCTGAATCATGTCCATCATTCACGGTCATTGCAGATGAGAAGTCATGATTCCACGATGCAGGATTCGGGACCTCCTCTGTATTTTCTTCTTCATCTGACTTGTCAGAATCATCGGCATGACCCCTTTCAACATCAGTGTCTTCTTCTTCCATCTGGTCCTGCATTTGCCCATCTACCTCGTCAGCATCCACCTCGCCATTGTAATCACCATCGGCATTTCCTCCTTCTACCTGACTACTCTGCCCTGGTTCATAACCATAAGCATTTCCTCCTTCTACCTGACTGCTCTGTCCTTGTTCGTAACAATCATCTCCAGCATTTGACATAGATAACTGCCTCCCTACACTGCTATGACCAGGATCGTAGCCACCCTCGCCTTCATGTGTAGTGACCTCCTTCACGACGGGAAGAACTAAAGCAACAGGATTGCATCCCCTTCGTTCACAACCTTGTAACCACCGCACCCATTCGGAGTCTCGCTCTATCAGCCTCAAATAAAAGTAAATTATTGAACTTGACCGTGTCCACAATGCATGAACACCGACGGTGTGTGTTTCAGTATCAAGACCTAAACTTGCCCCAATCCATTCTTTCAACTGACTGACAGACCATGTTTGAGGTGCGCTCATTGGCACATCTATATGAGTAAATTCACTCAGATCTGCTCCCATCTCAGTTGTTTGGACAGTACCATGACCATAGAAAAATCTGAAGTTCACTACATCAGACATCTCGGCTCACCTATTTTTTTTCAACAACGAAATACAGGTATTAAGCAACAACTTAATATAGCCCCACTAAGAAATATTAGACATGTCTATATATTAGCTAGCTATATATTACAGAATATTAACGGAGCAACTAATACAAGTATTAAGCAACAACTTAAAATGCTCACCAAGAACACCTAAATATTTACGTTTACTACCGGAGCAACTCCAATTACTGACACACCTAAATATATTTACGTTTACTACCGGAGCAAATAACAATAATCGCACACCGGAACCGGGAAATAAAATGCTCACCACGACCACCTAAATATATTTACGTTACTACCGGAGCAAATAACAATAATTGCACACCGGTACCGGGAAATAAAATGCTCACCACGACTACCTAAATATATTCATGTTTACTACCGGAGCAAATAACAATAATCGCACACCGGAACCGGGAAATAAAATGCTCACCACGACCACCTAAATATATTTACGTTACTACCGGAGCAAATAACAATAATTGCACACCGGTACCGGGAAATAAAATGCTCACCACGACTACCTAAATATATTTACGTTTACTACCGGAGCAAATAACAATAATCGCACACCGGAACCGGGAAATAAAATGCTCACCACGACCACCTAAATATATTTACGTTACTACCGGAGCAAATAACAATAATTGCACACCGGTACCGCGAAATAAAATGCTCACCACGACTACCTAAATATATTTACATTACTACCGGAGCAAATAACAATAATTGCACGCAACTTCGAAAATAAAAATGTTTGTTGAAATATACCCTTGTAGCGTGCGTGCGAACGACGAACGGCGGCCTTCAATCACCGGAAACTCCACCAAACTACCGGAGCTTCACCTCCACCACACTGCCCCAGCTTCACCACCACCACCTCCACCACCGCCACAACCTCCACCAATGCGCTGAAAAAATGCTCCAACAAAATGCTCACCACGACCACCACAAGCTACCCCATCAGTAGATTGAGGTCTCTTTTGGCTCCCCTAACTATGTAGAACCCATTCTCGGTGCCAAATCCGTGAAAAAACGGGGCATTTTGGTGTATTAATTGGAGCTAGTTCGTGTAAGAGAGAGGAGGAAGGAAGAACAGAGAGAAACTTGCGGTGGGAGAAAGGGAAAGAAGAAGGAGAGGAGAAAGAGGCGTGTGCTGCGGGGCCGGCTCCCTGTCGGCCAGCAGCTGGCCGATCGGTCGGCAGCTGGCTGACTGGGTCGCCCGTGACCCAGCCCGCGCCGACAGCCAGCGCCTGACGTGGCCTGGCCAATAGTCGGCCTCCGCGTGGCCGAGAAGCCACCTGTCGGCTCGCAGTTGGCCGATAAGGCCCAGTCGGCCTGCTGCTAGCTGACTAGGACCAGTCGGCCAGCTGCTGGCCGACGGTGTATTATTTTTGAAAATAATTTTTTGGGCGTAATATTTATGCAAATTACTAAAAAATGTATTATTTTAAAAAAATTAGCACTGATACAACGCTACAGCTAACAGGCAGTAGTAGCGCGGGTGCCACCCGCGCTACTACTATGTCCGTTAGTAGTAGCATAGCGTGGTTCTGGACCCTTGCTACTGCTAACTAATTAGGAAATAAAAAATAAACTCCAGGCATGGCTGCTGTTGCTAGGCGTCATCGTCCTCTTCATCCATGGCCGATGCTGATCCTGGTGGGGGTAAATGTTGGAAATATGCCCTAGAGGCAATAATAAATTAGTTATTATTATTATTATTATTATTATTATTATTATTATTATTATTATTATTATATTTCATTGTTCATGATAATCATTTATTATCCATGCTAGAATTGTATTGATAGGAAACTCAGATACATGTGTGGATACATACACAACACCATGTCCCTAGTAAGCCTGTAGTTGACTAGCTCGTTGATCAATATATGATTACAGTTTCCTGACCATGGACATTGGATGTCATTGATAACGGGATCACATCATTAGGAAAATGATGTGATGGACAAGACCCAATCCTAAGCCTAGCACCAAGATCGTGTAATTCGTATGCTAAAGCTTTTCTAATGTCAAGTATCATTTCCTTGGACCATGAGATTGTGCAACTTCCGGATACCATAGGAGTGCTTTGGGTGTGCCAAACGTCACAATGTAACTGGGTGGCTATAAAGGTTCAATATAGGTATCTCCGAAAGTGTCTGTTGGGTTGGCACGAATCGAGACTGGGATTTGTCACTCCGTGTAAACGGAGAGGTATCTCTGGGCCCACTCGGTAGGACATCATCATAATGTGCACAATGTGATCAAGGAGTTGATCACGGGATGATGTGTTACAGAACGAGTAAAGAGACTTGCCGGTAACGAGATTGAACAAGGTATCGGGATACCGACGATCGAATCTCGCGCAAGTATCGTACCGCTAGACAAAGGGAATTGAATACGGGATTGATTGAATCCTTGACATCGTGGTTCATCCGATGAGATCATCGTGGAACATGTGGGAGCCAACATGGGTATCTAGATCCCGCTGTTGGTTATTGGCCGGAGAGTTGTCTCGGTCGTGTCTGCATCGTTCCCGAACCCGTAGGGTCCACACACTTAAGGTTCGATGACGCTAGGGTTATAGGGAATAGATATACGTGGTTACCGAATGTTGTTCGGAGTCCCGGATAAGACCCCAGACGTCACGAGGAGTTCCAGAATGGTCCGGAGGTAAAGATTTATATATGGGAAGTCCTGTTTTGGTCGCCGGAAAAGTTTCTGGTTTTATCGGTAATGTACCGGGACCACCGGGAGGGTCCCGGTGGTCCACCAAGTGGGGCCACCGGCCCCGGAGGGCTGCATGGGCCAAGTGTGGGAGGGGACCAGCCCCAGGTGGGCTGGTGCCCCCCCACAAGGGCCCAAGGCGCCTAGGGTTTGGGAAGGGGGCGCCTCCACCTAGCTTGGGGGGCAAGTTTCCCCTCTCCCCCCCTTGGCCGCCACCCTAGATGGGTTTGGGGCTGCCGCACCCCTTGGGGTGGAAACCCTAAAGGGGGCGCACCCCCCTCGCTCTCTCCTATATATACTTGAGGACTTTGGGGCTTCCAACACATGAGTTTTGACCTCTCCATGGCGCAGCCCTGCCTCTCTCCCTCCTCCTCTCCCGCGGTGCTTGGCGAAGCCCTGCAGGATTGCCACGCTCCTCCACCACCACCATGCCGTCGTGCTGCTGCTGGATGGAGTCTTCCCCAACCTCTCCTTCTCCCCTTGCTGGATCAAGGTGTAGGAGACGTCACCGGGCTGCACATGTGTTGAACGCGGAGGTGCCGTCCGTTCGGCACTAGGATCTCTGGTGATTTGAATCACGACGAGTACGACTCCATCAACCCCGTTCACTTGAACGCTTCCGCTTAGCGATCTACAAGGGTATGTAGATGCACTCTCCTTCCCCTCGTTGCTAGATTACTCCATAGATTGATCTTGGTGATGCGTAGAAAATTTTGAATTTCTGCTACGTTCCCCAACAGTGGCATCATGAGCTAGGTCTATGCGTAGTTTCTATGCACAAGTAGAACACAAAGCAATTGTGGGCGTCGATTTTGTCAATTTACTTGCCGTTACTAATCTTATCTTGATTCGGCGGCATCGTGGGATGAAGCGGCCCAGACCGACCTTACACGTACTCTTACGTGAGACTGGTTCCACCGACTGACATACACTAGTTGCATAAGGTGGCTAGCGGGTGTCTGTCTCTCCCACTTTAGTCGGATCGGATTCGATGAAAAGGGTCCTTATGAAGGGTAAATAGAAATTGGCATATCACGTTGTGGTTTTCGCGTAGGTAAGAAACGTTCTTGCTAGAAACCTATAGCAGCCACGTAAAAACTTGCAACAACAATTAGAGGACGTCTAACTTGTTTTTGCAGCATATGCCTTGTGATGTGATATGGCCAAAAGGATGTGATGAATGATATATGTGATGGATTGATCATGTTCTTGTAATAGGAATCACGACTTGCATGTCGATGAGTATGACAACCAGCAGGAGCCATAGGAGTTGTCTTAATTTATTTATGACCTGCGTGTCAACATAAACGTCATGTAATTACTTTACTTTATTGCTAAAGTGTTAGCCATAGTAGCAGAAGTAATAGATGACGAGACAACTTCAAGAAGACACGATGATGGAGATCATGATGATGGAGATCATGGTGTCATGCCGGTGACAACGATGATCATGGAGCCCCAAAGATGGAGATCAAGAGGAGCAAAATGATATTGGCCATATCATGTCACTATTTGATTGCATGTGATGTTTATCATGTTTTACATCTTATTTGCTTAGAACGACGGTAGCTTAAATAAGATGATCCCTCAGTAAAATTTCAAGAAAGATGTTCCCCCTAACTGTGCATCGTTGCGAAGGTTCGTTGTTTCGAAGCACCACGTGATGATCGGGTGTGATAGATTCTAATGTTCGAATACAACGGGTGTAAGCCAGATTTACACACGCAATACACTTAGGTTGACTTGACGAGCCTAGCATGTACAGACATGGCCTCGGAACACGGAAGACCGAAAGGTCGAGCATGAGTCGTATAGAAGATACGATCAACATGAAGATGTTCACCGATGTTGACTAGTCCGTCTCACGTGATGATCGGACACGGCCTAGTTGACTCGGATCATGTTTCACTTAGATGACTAGAGGGATGTCTATCTGAGTGGGAGTTCATTAGATGAACTCAATTATCATGAACATAGCCTAAATTGTCTTTGCAAATATGTTGTAGATAAATAGCTCACGTTGTAGCTCCCTGTTTCAATACGTTCCTAGAGAAAGACCAAGTTGAAAGATATTGTAAGCACTGATGCGGACTAGGTCCGTAGTCCGAGGAGTGTCCTCACTGCTACACAGAAGGCTTACGTCTTTGATGCACCGCTCGATGTGCAAACCCCTACAACGTCGTCTGTGGATGTTGTGAACACCTGACAGACACATCCTGATGACTACTTGATAGTTTAGTGCACCATACTTTACGGCTTAGAATTGGGATTCCAATGACGTTTTGAACGCCATAGAACATATGAGATGTTCCAAGAGCTGAAATTGGGATTTCAGGCTCATGCCCGTGTTGAGAGGTGTGAGACCTCTGACAAGTTCTTTTGCCAAAAAGATGGAGGAGAATAGCTCAGCTAGTGAGCATGTGCTCAAAATGTCTGGGTGCTACAATCACTTAAATCAAGTGGGAGTTAAACTTCCAGATAAGATAGTGATTGATAGAGTTCTCTAGCCACTATCACTAAGCTACTAGATCTTCGTGATGAACTATGACATGCAAGGGATGGAGTTGATCCCGGAGCTGTTCGCGGTGCTTAAGACCGCAAAAGGTAGAAATCAAGAAGGAGCATCAAGTGTTGATGGTTTAACAAGACCACTGGTTTCAAGAAGGGCAAGGGCTAGAAGGGAAACTTCATGGATGGCAAACCAGTTGCCGCTCTAGTGAAGGAACCCAAGGTTGAACCCAAACCCGAGACTAAGTGCTTCTATTGTAAGGGGAACGGTCACTGGTAGCGGAATTACCCCAAATGCATGTTAGATAAGAAGACTGGCAACTTCAACAAAGTATATACGTGTTATTAATGTGTACATCGCTAGTACTCCTGGTAGCACCTGGGTATTGGATACCGGTTCAGTTGCTATTACTGGTGACTTGAAGCAAAAGCTACGGACTAAACGGAGACTGGCTAAGGGGGAGGTGACGATGTGTGTTGGAAGTGTTTCCAAAGTTGATGAGATCACCATCGCACGCTCCATCTTCCTTTGGGATTAGTATTGAACCTAGATACATGTTATCAGGTGTCTATGTTGAGCATGAATATGATTAGATCATGTTCATTGCAATACGGTCATTCATTTAAGTTAGAGAATAATGGTTATTCTGTTTTACATGAATGATACCTTTCATGGTCATGCACCCTATGTGAATGGTTCATTGAATCTCAGTCGTGGTAATACACATGTTCACGCCAAAAGATGTAGAGTTAATAATGATAGTACCACTTTCTCGTGGCACCGCCGCTTAAGTCATATTGGCGTAAGATGCATGAAGAAACTCCATGTCGATGGATGTTTGGAGTCACTTGATTTTGAATCGCTTGACACATGCGAGCCATGCCTCATGGGCAGGATGACTAAGACCCCGTTTTCAGGTACAATGAAACGGGCAAGTGACTTGTTGGAGATCATGCATGCTGATGCGTGTGATCCAATGAGAATTGAAGCGTGTAGTGGATATCGCTATTTTCTCATCTTCACTGACGATTTGAGTAGATATAGGTATATCTACTTAATGAAGCACAAGTCTGAAATGTTTGAAGAGTTCAAGCGATTTCAGAGTGAAGTTAAGAATCATCATAACAAAGAAGATCATGTTCCTACGATCTGATCAAAAGGGGATTTTCTGAGTTATGAGTTTGGCAATCACTTAAGACATTGTGGAATTGTTTCGCAGTTGAAGACACCTGAACACCACAAGGTAATGGTGTGTTCGGACGTTGTAATCGAACCTTATGAGATATGGTGCGATCTATGATGCCTCTTACCAATCTACCGTTTTCATTTTGAGGTTATGCGATAGAGACAGCTGCATTCACTTTAGATAGGACACCATCTAAGTCCATTGAGACGACGTCGTATGAACATTGGTTTGGCAAGAAACCAAAGTTGTCGTTTCTTAATGTTTGGGGCTGCGATGCCTAAGGCTTCAGCCGGAGAAGCTCGAACCCAAAGCGGACAAACACATCTTCATAGGATACCCAAAGGTGACAGTAGGGTATACCTTCTATCTTAGACCCGAGGGCAAACTGTTTGTCACTAAGAACGGGTCCTTTCTCGAGAAGGAGTTTCTCTCGAAAGAATTGAGTGGGAGGAAGATAGAACTTGATGAGGTTGTCGAACCTTTACTTCAACCAGAGAGTGATGCAACACAGAAAGATGTTTTCTGTGGAGCCTACGTCTGTTGAAGAGGAAGTTACTGATAGTGATCATGAAGCTTCGGATCAAGTTGCTATCGAACCTCGTAGGTCGACAAGGATATGTACTACTCCTGAGTGGTACGGTAATCCTATCTTAGATATCATGTTGTTAGACAACAATGAACCTACGAGCTATGGAGAAGCGATGGTGGGCCCGTATTCCGACAAATGGTTAGAAGCCATGAAATCCAAGATAGGATCCATGTATGGACTTTGGTGGACTTGCCCGTTGATCGGCAAGCCATCGAGATAAATGGATCTTTGAGAAGAAGACGGACGTGGGCGGTAATGTTACCTTCTATGAAGCTCGACTTGTGGGAAAGAGTCTTTTCACAAGTTCAAGGAGTTGACTACGATGAGAATTTCTCACCCGTAGCGATGCTTAAGTCCGTCGGAATCATGTTAGCATCAGCTGTGTTTTTCGATTATGAAATCTGACAGATGGATGTCAAAACAAGTTTTCTTACCAGTTTTCGTAAGAAAAAGTTGTATGTGATACAATAAAAGGTTTTGTCGATCCTAAGGATGCTAAAAGGTATGCTGGCTATAGCGATCCTTCTATGGACTAGAGCAAGCATCTCGGAATGGGAATATATTCTTTGATGGAGTAATCAAAGCTTTTAGGTTTATACAATGTTTGCTAGAAACTTGTATTTAAAGTGAGTGGGAGCACTATAATATTTCTGATAAGTATATGTGGATGAAATATTATTGATCTGAAATAATGTAGAATTTCTAGAAAGCATAAACGGTTGTTTGAAGAGTGTTTTTCAAAGGAAGACCTGGATAAAGTTGCTTACAAATTGGGCATCAAGATCTATAGAGATAGATCAAGACGCCTGATGATACTTTCAAAGAACACACACCTTGACATGTTTTTGAAGGAGTTCAAAATAGATCAGTCAAAGAAGGGGTTCTTACCTGAGTTGTAAGGTGTGAAGTTGAGTAAGACTCAAAGCTTGACCACGGCATAAGAAAGAGAAAGGACGAAGGTCGTCCCCTATGCTTTTGTCATAGGCTCTATACGGTATGCCATGCTGAAGTACCGCACCTGATGTGTGCCTTGCCACATGTCTGGCAGGAGGGTACAAAGGTGATCTAGGAGTAGATCACCAGATAGCGGTCAAAATTATCCTTAGAGGAATAAGGAAATGTTTCTCGGTTATGGAGGTGATAAAGAGTTCGACGTAAAGAGTTACGTCGATGCAAGCTTAACACCTATCTGGATAGCTTTGAGTAGAGATACCGGATACGTATAATGGAGCAACAATTTGGAATAGCTCCAAGTGGAACGTAGCAGCAGCATCTACGATATAAAGTTTGCGAAATACATAGGGATCTGAATATGGCAAGACCCGTTGACTACAACCTCTCTCACAAGCATAACACGATCATACCCAGAACTCTTTGAGTGTTTATCACATAGTGATGTGAACTGGATCATTGAGTCTGGTAGACTCTTGGATGTTGGTCGCATGGCGATGTGACCTGTGAGTGTTAATCACATGGTGATGTGAACTAGATTATTGACTCTAGTGCAAGTGGGAGACTGTTGGAAATATGCCCTAGAGGCAATAATAAATTAGTTATTATTATTATTATTATTATATTTCATTGTTCATGATAATCGTTTATTATCCATGCTAGAATTGTATTGATAGGAAACTCAGATACATGTGTGGATACATAGACAACACCATGTCCCTAGTAAGCCTGTAGTTGACTAGCTCGTTGATCAATAGATGGTTACAGTTTCTTGACCATGGACATTGGATGTCGTTGATAATGGGATCACATCATTAGGAGAATGATGTGATGGACAAGACCCAATCCTAAGCCTAGCACAAAGATCGTGTAGTTCGTATGCTAAAGCTTTTCTAATGTCAAGTATCATTTCCTTGGACCATGAGATTGTGCAACTCCCGGATACCGTAGGAGTGCTTTGGGTGTGCCAAACGTCACAACGTAACTGGGTGGCTATAAAGGTTCACTACAGGTATCTCCGAAAGTGTCTGTTGGGTTGGCACGAATCGAGACTGGGATTTGTCACTCCGTGTAAACGGAGAGGTATCTCTGGGCCCACTCGGTAGGACATCATCATAATGTGCACAATGTGATCAAGGAGTTGATCACGGGATGATGTGTTACGGAATGAGTAAAGAGACTTGCCGGTAACGAGATTGAACAAGGTATCGGGATACCGATGATCGAATCTCGGGCAAGTATCGTACCGCTAGACAAAGGGAATTGAATACGGGATTGATTGAATCCTTGACATCGTGGTTCATCCGATCGTGGAACATGTGGGAGCCAACATGGGTATCCAGATCCCGCTGTTGGTTATTGGTCGGAGAGTTGTCTCGGTCATGTCTGCATGGTTCCCGAACCCGTAGGGTCTACACACTTAAGGTTCGATGACACTAGGGTTATAGGGAATAGATATACGTGGTTACCGAATGTTGTTCGGAGTCCTGGATAAGACCCCGGACGTCACGAGGAGTTCCAGAATGGTCCGGAGGTAAAGATTTATATATGGGAAGTCCTGTTTTGGTCACCGGAAAAGTTTCGGGTTTTAGCGGTAATGTACCGGGACCACCGGGAGGGTCCCGGTGGTCCACCAAGTGGGGCCACCAGCCCCGGAGGGCTGCATGGGCCAAGTGTGGGAGGGGACCAGCCCCAGGTGGGCTGGTGCGCCCCCCCACAAGGGCCCAAGGCGCCTAGGGTTTGGGGAGGGGGCGCCTCCACCTAGCTTGGGGGGCAAGTTTCCCCTCTCCCCTCCCTTGGCCGCCACCCTAGATGGGTTTGGGGCTGCCGCACCCCTTGGGGTGGAAACCCTAAAGGGGGGCGCACCCCTCCCTCTCCCCTATATATACTTGAGGACTTTGGGGCTTCCAACACATGAGTTTTGACCTCTCCATGGCGCAGCCCTGCCTCTCTCCCTCCTCCTCTCCCGCGGTGCTTGGCGAAGCCCTGCAGGATTGCCACGCTCCTCCACCACCACCACGCCGTCGTGCTGCTGCTGGATGGAGTCTTCCCCAATCTCTCCTTCTCCCCTTGCTGGATCAAGGTGTAGGAGACGTCACCGGGCTGCACATGTGTTGAACGCGGAGGTGCCGTCCGTTCGGCACTAGGATCTCTGGTGATTTGAATCACGACGAGTACGACTCCACCAACCCCGTTCACTTGAACACTTCCGCTTAGCGATCTACAAGGGTATGTAGATGCACTCTCCTTCCCCTCGTTGCTAGATTACTCCATAGATTGATCTTGGTGATGCGCAGAAAATTTTGAATTTCTGCTACGTTCCCCAACAGTAAATTCGTCCATGGAGATGGTGCTTCCCCATCCAAATCTTCTCCACACCTCTCCTTTGTTGCTGCTACAAAAAAGAGAGACAAGGATTAGAAGAGGAAGAGAGAGATAGAGAGGAGTAGGTGCAGCAACTCACCAGTGGCCGCCAGAGTTGGAGCCGAAACCCTAGATGACGCCATGGATTGCGTCCATCAGAGATCTGGCCATCGTCATGGGTGGCGCTCTGCTGGATCTTCCTCTCCTTCTAGCAGCGGAGGAGGAGGAGGAGGAGGAAGGAGGGGCAGCGGAGGAGGAGGAGGAGGAGGAGGAGGAGGAAGGAGGGGCTACGGTGGAAGAGGAGGTCCCCGGATTTGAGGGAGACGTCGCGGCGCAAGGCTGGCAGTTGCCGTGGAGGAGACACGCATGTGCAGGAGCTCCATGGAGAGAGAGAGAGAGGAGGAGAGGGACGGGGGAGAGGAGTGATTTGGACGAGATGGGGATTTCAGGGTGGTTAAAATACCCGGTACTTAGTAGTAGCGCGAGTTTTTGCCCCTCGCTAATACTATGGCATGTCCCAGGGGGCACGGTAGAGACCTCTTAGTAGTAGCGAGGGATAAAAACCCGCGCTACTACTATCAACTTAGTAGTAGCGCGGATTTATAATCCTTGCTACTACTATAGCACGTGTAACACACATATTATCATGTGATTTTTTTATCATTTTTCCTAGAAATAAAATATATCAATAAAATGAACAAAAATATAAGTTAGACAATAGAAAATTAGAGATGTTTAACAATTTTGAAAATATTTTTTTAATGGAGGCAAAAGCTTAGCCTAATCTCATTAATAAAGAAGAGAATTGCTCGGTTGCAAAAACCAATACAATCCACAAAGGGGCACCACCAGCCAACCTGGCTATCCACACACACACACACACACACACACACACACACACCCGCACACACACACCCACACACCCACACGCACGCACGCGCGCGCACACACACACACACACACCGTCGAAAGAGGAGCACCGTCGAGGCAGACTACAAGTGCCATCGTCATCACTTCTCCGCAAGCCAGCGACTCCGACTTCACCGCAAACCAGCATCATCATTCACTAGTAGAAAAAGGGTCAAACGTGAAGCACATTAGTGCTGGTTTGAATTTGAGCCGGCACTAATGGTACCATTAGTGCCGGTTCGAACGACTATGCATTAATGCCGGTTCGTGTTGAACCTTTAGTACCGGTTCGTGTCACAAACTGGTACTAAAGGGCTAACCTTTAGTACCGGTTTGTGCCACGAACCGATACTAAAGGGGTCTGACCTATAGTACCGGTTTGTGACACAAACCGGCACTATAGGGCAATTTTCAAACTCTACCCCCCCCCCCCCCGGTGTGTCGCCATTTCAGTTCTGAAAAAATGAAAAGAAAATGATAAAAACTTCAAAAAATAAAATCCTTCGAGAGGTAGTTATATTACTACATCTACTAGTTAGGAAAATTTGAAAACTTAAATTTGGACATGTTTTGCAAAAAGTGTAGGGAAAATGTAAAACGGCTATAACTTTTGCATACGATGTCGAAAAAACGTATAATATATCAAAAAATTCAGCACGAAAATCCGCATCCGATGGAGACAGCCTATGGCCTGTTTGCAATTTTTTAGAATCCTCAAATTCCAAAAGGAAAAAAAAGATATGATCAAATTTCAGTTTTTTTAAATTTTTTTGTTAAATTTGGTCAAACTACTTATTCAAGAAGTATTAATGTTACTACATAATTATTCAAGAATATTAGTGTTACTAAATAATTATTTTAATTTTTTGAATTTTGGTCAAATCTGGTCAAACTATGGTCAAACTATGGTCAAACTTATTCAAGAAATATTAGTGTTACTAAATAATTACTATTTTTTAGAATAATAGTTTCAAACTCAAACAGTGAAATGTGTGACTTCATACTCAAGCTAAACAGGGTTAATAGGATTGGCATCTTACTATTATCAGGAAAACAACAAGTGTAGACTTGGAAACGAAGGAGAATAGAACCCGAAAGTTAAGCGTGCTCGGGCTGGAGTAGTGAGAGGGATGGGTGACCGGTCGGGAAGTTAGATGATTTGAAATGAGTGATCCACACTTGAGCAGTTAAGAGAGGTGATTAGAGACTAAATCGCCAAATAATTCATAAAAATTAAAAATCAAAAAAAATTTCCAAAATTTTCAAAAAAAAAATTCAAAAGAAAACCTTTAGTACTGGTTGGTAACACCAACCGGTACTAAAGGTCCCCCATACCAGGGCGCGAGCTCACGCCACGTGGTGGCACTTTAGCGCCGGTTCGTGCCGAACCGGTACTAAAGGGGGGGGGGCTTTAGTGCCGGTTATGGAACCGGCACTAAAGGCCCTTACGAACCGGTTTTAAAGCTCCGTTTTCTACTAGTGGTTGCCAAACAGGACACCACCCCGAACCTCCACATTGTATATTGACTACTGCCAACTAATATGCACCCCCTGCCACCCGCAAACCATGCCGCCGCAATCATAGTACCATCACGCTGCCGCGCCCTGGCTCTGGCCTGCAGCACGTCGGGCCCATCATCAGCAGCAACCACACCTCGCCGCAGCCCACTTGTCGCAGCTCACCACAGCCCACACACAACAGACCGCTCCGACACCGCAGACTGCAGACACCGCCAACCCACACCATTGCACAGATGAACTCTAAAATCCCAAACCATTTTTCAACTCTCACATGCTACACCTCTGAGAGTTTCGGGTAAAGTAGAAGTTCAAATATTTGTCGCGGTACAAATATTAAGAAACTTGATGTACTATCATCCATTTGTTTGCATAGAAACCAATAAACAAACATCACTCCAGTTCAGAGTAGCAAGGCAAACAAAATAAAGACTACATGCAGACAAGAATGAAAATTATGTTAATAAGCTACACAGTGCCACTTGAATGGGAGAATACATATTGCTAGTACACTTTGTCACTCCTCTCATGGAGAATGAATGAATTGCAATTAGTGAAACTTTCTTCCAGTTGAATGAGTGCATCGAGGTAAAATTTTAGAGACATGATTATATCATTCGTGGAGACAAAAATACCGACCAGAAAGCAACAACTCAAAAGGATAATTTACGACTTTCGGCTCAAGAGGATTCGCCTCCATCACCAGCATATAAAAGACCAATGAACTAAAGATCGAAGGTACCACAGGCATAGAAGCTTCAAGCGATATTTCTATTTCCAGTAAACTGACGAAGTGTAGTAATAAAGGAGGAGCTAATGCCATGTGTGCACAACCAGCATATGAAAGACCAATGTATTACAGCAGGGTATATTCAATTCATAGATAATCAGTGAACAAGAGGGCATAATTTCAGTTCATAGCCAGCCTGCTATATAATTCATGCTAATTAAAAAGACACTACTCTTAACCCGTCTTCAATAATTCTACAGCTAGAGCAAATTAGGACACAACTTCTAATTATAAATTCATTTTCTAAGAAGATATTTTCATCAGCATGCCATGTTTTACAAAGTTCCTCTGGCCAAAGGTTAAAATCTAAGAAAAAAATGCGTTTCAACTGTCAGTGGAAACACAATTTTTTGGTACGGTATGTAAGGTGGTTTGGTAACCCCCTTTACAGAAGTTTAATGGCGAATAAACCTAAATGTGAGAGTGGGTCTTACCACACTCTTCCAAGAACTTTAAAGCCTCATCAGTAGCATTTCAAGCCAAATTCTTGGTCAGACAATATAAAATCTCCAGAAAATAATACAGATGAGGTTAATATTGCAAGGCAGCCTTGTCGCCAAACTCTTGTTACAGCTCGAAGAGATAAATGCTTCAGCAATTATTAGAGTTTTTCTGACCTGAGAGTTTTTCTGGCACCATGACGGGGCATCAGGAGGGAGTGGCTCATTTTCGGTGAGTTTATGCTACATTGTTGTCATCGGAAAGAAGAGTTAATACATACTGAATGAATGCGACAAATAAGCATTACAGATGCTCTTGCATTTAATTGGAACCTCAGATAGCTAGAAACAAGTGGGGCCTGGCCAAAAGCTGCAATTAGAAACACATGATGTTAGATATGAAATTATTGTACAGAGATTAACCATAGTACAGTCTAATAGAGAAACACGTGTTTGTGATAATTGGCCCTGGTTAAGACAGTCAAGAGCTGCAACTCTATTTTGTGATCAAGATATATGATGCTTCACATTGTATTCTGCTTTATTCTCATCCAACATTCCTGCATACCATGATGAACACTTTTCCTTTTAGGATCGTCCGTTGGATTATGTGTCATATTTGTACTACAATCAATAATTGTGTTTGTTAGGTCCTTAAACGAGGAACATTCTCTTGATTCAAACAAAGGCACATCCATTTTTTTTCTTACTCATCTGCAGATATAGAAGTACAAATGATAAATAGTATATAGAAGGGCACAGAGAGAGTGGAGAAGATCATTTAGGCACGGAGCATAGTCATGTGAACCAGGTCCTGACTATTATGTACAAAGCATCACAAATTAGTTTCTTAAAACTAAAAATAAAGATTTGAGTATTAACTTATATATGACTTAAGAGCAATGTACGTGTATAGTATAGTATTAAATATTTTAGGGTGTTTGGCATCAACAAATATTGCAGTGATATAAACCATAGTATCATCTATACTGTATGTTTTTGGACTATTAAAAAAACATCTCAGGACCTATTTTTTCTAAACTGAGAACGCTTTCTTTTTCCCTTCTCTTTCTCACCCCATCCACCCTTTACTTCTGCCTTGTATTTTCTACTTGAGTGCTTCAGTTGCATCTTGGTTCTCAGCCGTGCGTACAGGTTTTAAAGCGTTGCTAGACAAAGATACTTGTCCATTGTTCATCAGTCAGGATACTGATGGGTAAAAGTGGACAGTGGTTGTGGAAGGTCCAGCTGTTAGAGTACGTAATGGGCCTAATGGGCATGGGCTGGCGGTATAGCCCGTTAGTCTTAGGGTTAATTAGAGATAAGGGTCGGCACTGCTAGAAGGAGGGCGTGAGAGGGCCGGCCGGGGGCCTTTTGCCCATGGCCGGGCAAGATGGAAGGGATTTCCCTCTTAATTCTTGCTTGATTAGATTGATACATCTCCTCTCTTTATATAGAGAGGTTTACTTGACTCCCAAGCAAGGCTTACTTGACCCCTAAGCAAGCGACCCTTATCTCTAATTAACCCTAAGACTAACGGGCTATACCGCCAGCCCATGCCCATTAGGCCCATTACGTACTCTAACGCCAGCTCCTTGAATATGGCGTCAAGCATGGCCTGATTGGGATTTTGACAATGCCCATGGCCTCATCCTATGAAGAATGCATGGTGTCATTGGGTAAAGGCAAAGGAGGAAAATAACAACCGGTAGTTGCATATAAAAAGCACTCTACAAGTAATCAGTTTGGAAGAAGGGTGATTTTAACCTTCAGTATCATTCTAGACTTCTGGTATGAAAAATATCTTAGCTAAATCATGTATAGTCACGTTGTGTATATATATAATCCATGTCAAATATAGACATGCAGAAGTCTGTTAGTACTTACTCCATGAATCACGACAATTATAAAGCAGTAAAAATAGATGAATGCATTTGCTAGTTTGTCCGGGTGAAGAACCCAAACTAAACGTGAAGACAAATCTTCTATTCTTAAGAAGGGATTCTCTGAATTAGATTCTAGTAGATGTCTGAAAGATGGACGGGGATCTCACTTGAAAGTCGCTGAAAAAAAATCATGCTACACAAATCAGGTGCTACAAATTTCTTCAGTGGTGAGCCAAAGATGAATTGCTCTCTGTAAAATCAATTGCGATGGATTCTGAAGATACAAAGGAAACGACAGGGATGTTTAGAAAGAACCATTCGTGCCTTTCGGTGGAAGTCTTTTCTTGCCGAGGGTTTGTCGAGGCTCGGCTGCTCTACAGGAAAAAGAGGACGAAGGAGGGTTAGGAGCGGGATTAGCGGGATAGAGTAGATCAAAGAAAAGAACTAAGCAGATCCATGGCATGGTTGTACCTCGTGGTGAATCAATAGTACCATGTGCAATGGCTGAAACTTTAAACACGTAGTGGCTTCAAAGACCCAAGACCACTTCGCCTCGCCTCCCTCGAGCACGCGAGTCGCGTGGCCTCGCGAGACAGGTAGACTGCGGGGTCGGACGACGGTGAGGCGCCGGTGCAGGGCGTGCGTGCCGGGCGCCGCCACAAGGCGAGGAGTTGCGGGCGGGACGGTGGCTCCAGTATGAGGCACGACAAGGTGTTGCAGGCGGAACGGCGGCGCCGGTGCACGGCAAGGTGTTGCTGTGGACGGTGTGGGAGCGCGGCTGTGGGGTGGCGTCGAGGCAAGCCTGGGAGGATGGGAGGAGCGGTTAGCGGACCTGTCGATGGAGGGGAGAGTGGAGGCGCAGATATGGAGGGGATTGGTTCTGGGCCGAGCGACCAGTGCTATAGCGCGGGCCGAGCGGCGTGAAGGGGGAGGCGGGGCTGAGCGGTTGGCGGGGCGGAGAGGACGTGCGAGGTGCGAGGATTAGCGCGTTAACGAAGATTTTAGACCATTGATTGTGTGATCAGACGGCTAATATGCTAAGTTGGATCTGCCCTCTCTTGCTTTTATAGAGATAGTAGATAGAATGGAGGGATGCTACAAATGTTTCATCATTGTTGACAATTTCCATTGAATTGGAGGGAGAGTGGTGGGTTGATAAACTGGCGACATCCTACCTCCTCAAATTTTAGCACCCAACACCAAGTTTCTGTAAATTTTGTCTCCTTCCGTGACTCTCTCTCTCCCCCCTCTCCTCTCTCTTTCTCTCTCCTCGTTGCGGAATGGAATGTGCATCTAACCAATATTTGTGTTTTTAGGTGGTCCCTACATACTCTATCAGATGCGCATATTTGAAGCAAACGGGACATTCAGTTGGAATTGTTCTGGTGTGTAATTTTGTGCCTGCCAAACTGGTGTTCAACTTGCACCCACTTTGTCAACAAGACAGTAAAATGTATTCAGGAGGACCCCTAGATTAACAACATCTCCCGACTTTTTGGGAGGGAGAGAGTATTTTTTTGGGAGGAGGGGGAGTTAGAAGATGTGAAACTATTGGGGATGGGTTAGAAATGCTCTGATGCACGGCTGAATTATGTATGTGTCTTACCAGTGCGATCTAATTTTCTCACAAAAAATGTAGTGCAGTGTGTATTTTATTTACTTACTAATATAAGAAAAATACAGTATGGCAAAAGCGTTCAATTATGCAGGGCAACATATGACCGTGCATGATGATTTAGCGGTAACCAGTCGATTTTAAACGGTTTGTAAAAAACATGTTAATTCAACCGGTTGCAGTTATAAACCATCAAAAACATGTCATGCCTCGAGATACTTGTATATTATTTTAATAGTATTAGCGCCCAGCAAATATCATTAACATCTACATGGATGACAATTTCTACTCCCTCCGTTCCTAAATACTTGTCTTTCTAGGCATTTCAATAAATGACTACATACGAAGCAAAATAAGTGAATCTACGCTCTAAAATATGTCTACATACATCCGTATGTAGTAGTCATTTGAAATGTCTAGAAAGACAAATATTTAGGAACGGAGAGAGTATTTAGCTCCAGATTGCTTATCTGATTTGACACCCACATGGATGACAATGTTTGAAATTCTAAAAAAATGCTCTCAACAACACGTGGAAACTAGGACCATGCCGACTTACCGACCCTTGGTAAAATTGATGAAGCTCCTAACCACTACAAGCCTACAACCCGTCAATTTCTTTGCAAGCTGGCCATGCAGGACGCATGCACACATGGTCACACTGATGTTGTGTATTGGCTTAGCAATAAAAATGTGAAGGCTTAGCATGCACGATCCATCTCCCCATCCCATCTATATATAGGCTAGAGTTATTGGCGGCTGATTCAGACTTTAGTGGAGAGATGATTACTTAATAATGGTTAGTAAAGTACTTGAAATTTGCATTTGGTTCACTAGGATATTAGAGGAAACCAAAAAAATCATCTATTATAAGCATGATGGTCTCGTCTTCACCGTGGTCCAGCGGCTTCTGCCGGATAGTTCTCGGCCGCTATATTAACTATGATCATAGTCAGTAAACAAGTAAGCTCATATGAAACTTCAGAAGCCACCCCAGCATTTCTTGGGCATATTCATCTTGAGAAGTGTACTCGGTGTCATCAGCCGTTGGTGACACCGAGTACGCTTTCTCTAATTCATTTCTTGGCCAACTGTTATTCTCTAATTCATTGTACGCTTTCTCGAATGGCTCGGATTGCTGGAATAGCTCGGATTGTCAGTAATGCACACGCTGTATGTACTCGGTGCCACCTATGGCTGGTGACAACAAGAAGAGCAGTAGACATGCCGCCACCAAAGAGGATGCTGGTGATGTCACTACAAAAAAAGACACTTTCATAATGATACGTGTTTGTCACAGTAGGTCACGTTTTCTGTCATGCATATACATCCATGACAATTTTATGACAGAATCAAGATTGTCATACATGTGTTGGCGTAGAAGTGTTCCATGACATTACCAAAATTATCATCACGGAAGTGTCCACTTCCATAACGATAAATCGCGCGTCAAGGAAGTGCTTTCGTCAAGGGTGACCGACACGTGGCATCCACTGTAATGGGTCGCCGTTAAGCTATCGGGTCCGGTTTTGGATCCGATGACCCGCTAACAGCCCGGACCAATGAGGATTTTCCACGTGTAAAATTCTCATTGGTCGGAGGAAACACGTGTTGGCTCACCGTTGAGACAGATGTCATCCATTCATTGGACATGAGGCACCTATGATACGTCGACACGTGGCACGACCCAACATAGGCCCATTCCGGTGAAAAGGCCGGCCCGTTTGACTTGGTCAAAAGGTAACAGGCCGGCCCACGGAAAGCCTGTTAACGGCTTGTTCGTATATAGCCCATTTACGGCCTGCTAACTCACGGCCCGTTACGGCCTATCGGAATTAAGCCCAGTAGGTTCATCTGGACCGTCCAATATGATTCCATCCCGTTGTAACTTTCGGCTCATGTATGGCTCATGATGTCTTTCGGCCCATACGAGGCCATTTGTAACTCTTGGCCCATTAACGGCCCGTAGTGAAACTGACCCGCAATGATCAGTGTACCCCTTTATAGCCATTAATGGCCCATTATTCCATTGGACCGTTTCCAACCCGTGTTCCGGCCCATGTATGGCTCATGATGGAGACTTTAGTGGCAATACCGGGCACTTGTTCTTTTTTTCGGTACTTCTGGCGGCAACGACGAAAGCAAACACTGACGACTTCTGGCGGTGACTTTGGCCTAAACTAGCTTCCCTGGACGGGTCGATTCTAGCATTGAATTTATAAAGCGCACACATGTACACACACGCAACAGCCTCCAGTAGAAACACAACGCCCACACGCACACCAACACAGGGCTCCAGATACTTATCATACCTGGTGTTTTTTACTCCCTTCTTCTCATAATGTAAGATGTTTTTTAATACTAAAAAAGTGTCAAAAAAGGTCTTGTATTATGAGACGGAGAGAATACTTTGTTGCTTTAACTCACAGTTTTCACAAGGGGATACGTAAGTACGTATCTAACTATCTATCTATCTATCTATCTATACCTCTATATCTATCTATCTATCTATCTATCTATATATCTATCTATCTGTCTATACCTATACTAATTTGTGACTCCCTAGAAATTATCACCTTAATCAGTAATTAGGAGCCGTTAATCTTGTAGGACCGAATTATTACGGTGTAGATCAATCTATAAAATCCTATGAAGAAAACACTCAACACCCATAATATTTAATCGGTAAAAATTTACAAGTAAAAAAACTCCTAGGTAAAGCGTACAACTCCAGGCCTCTTTTCACGTTTGTAACCGTACTCAATCTCAATCTCTATCTAAATCTATCTACAGCTCTACGGCCTCTCCTAGATAAAAATAAACATATCAATCTAGAGCTCAATCGTACTACTCCAGATCTCTTTCTAACTATAATCCACGATCTATTCCTTCTCTTATTAAATAAAGCCAATTCTCTCCCCTTCCATGGAAAAATAATCCATCGTTTCTCTTTTCCAATGGAAAAAAAATCTGTCATCTCTTTGAAGCCGAATCAAGCAGGGTTGGGACGACGCAGCCGAGTGCTTTTTGGGAATACGCACGTACGCTGCTAGCTAGATTACTTCCTAGCCGGCCGGTGTTGGGAGGAGACGAACCTATACGGCAGAATACATGCACAGAGCATGCAGCCGAGTGCCATCCGGCAATACGCATGTATGAGGCTAGCTCGATTATTTCCTAGCCAATCCGTGTCGGAAGGAGATGAAAATATACATCAGAATACGTGCATGTTGAGAAGCTAGCAGGTTGCTGGATCGATTTCGCCGGGAGACGCAGGTATGCATTCTGGAAAACACACACACAGCTAGGAAATAATGCGGATGATTTAACGAACTGTGAGCATCTTGACAATGGAAAGTACTCATCCACGAAAGCTAATTAGACCTGCTGCACCAATGATAAAAAAATTATTGCTGAAGTGCATTGCATGGTTCAGCTTCTTTGCTTGCTATTTACATGACGGTGGTTATATTTTGAACTTCACAAGTTTACTGTGATCAGCGTCCCATTAGTGGACACCCTTAATCTTGCTGCAGGCCCAACTGGACGTTTTGTTCTATAGCACCAGTGTTTTCATATTTCGAATAAAACACATTACGTTAGCATTACATCTTCTTCTTCTTTTTTTTTCTTACTTTTAAACCATAGTGCGTGCACATATATCATGAGTAAATAATTTGAGTTATTTGCTTTTAGCTTATGTGTAAAGGCACAATTTGCAGGGAACTGTGTCAAAGGTATGTGCAATTATCAGTTCATTAGGAGATGGTTCTAAACTTAATTATCTGTTGATATATTTTTGTGTACCACTATTAGTTTCTGAACTGGGACATGGTGAAGTTTGTTTTGTTTTGACGACAGTAAGTCACACCTAATTCCGTAGCGAGCACTTGGTTCCCTCCTTTGTTTTGATCCTACATCACATGAATTATGTTAATCTCTTATGCCATTCTTATTGTCATTAGGAATAACATGATTGATATTATTTTAAGGTGGGTTTGCCCATTTAGCCGATCTGAAATGGTACACATGAACCCATTAGTTGCATGCACCTCTTTAGCATAGGATGTTGGGGAACGTAGCAGAAATTTAAAATTTTCCTACGTATCACCAAGATCTATCTATGGAGAAACCAGCAACGAGGGGAAGGAGAGTGCATCTACATACCCTTGTAGATCGCTAAGCGGAAGCGTTCAAGTGAACGGGGTTGATGGAGTCGTACTCGTCGTGATTCAAATCACCGATGATCCTAGCGCCGAACGGACGGCACCTCCGCGTTCAACACACGTACGGAACGGAGACGTCTCCCATGCCTTGATCCAGCAAGGAGGAGGGAGAGGTTGATGGAGATCCAGCAGCACGACGGCGTGGTGGAAGTAGCGGGATTCCAACAGGGCTTCGCTAAGCGCTGCGGGAGGAGGGAGATGTGTCACGGGAGGGAGAGGGAGGCGCCAGGCCTTAGGTGTATTTGCTCCTCCTTTTCCCCACTATATATAGGGCCAAGGGAGAGAGGGAAGGCGCAGCCCTTGCCCCTTCCTCCAAGGAAGGGTGCGGCCAGGGGGGGAGGAGTCCATCCTCCCCAAGGCACCTCGGAGGTGCCTTCCCCCTTTAGGACTCTCCCCTTTTTTTCTCTCTTGGCGCATGGGCCTCTTGGGGCTGGTGCCCTTGGCCCATATAGGCCAAGGCACACCCCCTACAGCCCATGTGGCCCCCCGGGGCAGGTGGCCCCACCCGGTGGACCCCCGGGACCCTTCCGGTGGTCCCGGTACAATACCGATGACCCCGAAACTTGTCCCGATGGCCGAAATAGCACTTCCTATATATAATTCTTTACCTCCGGACCATTCCGAAACTCCTCGTGACATCCGGGATCTCATCCGGGACTCCGAACAACTTTCGGGTTACCGCATACTAATATCTCTATAACCCTAGCGTCACCGAACCTTAAGTGTGTAGACCCTACGGGTTCGGGAGACATGCAGACATGACCGAGACGACTCTCCGGTCAATAACCAACAACGGGATCTGGATACCCATGTTGGATCCCACATGTTCCACGATGATCTCATCGGATGAACCACGATGTCAAGGACTTAATCAATCCCGTATACAATTCCCTTTGTCTATCGGTATGTTACTTGCCCGAGATTCGATCGTCGGTATCCATATACCTTGTTCAATCTCGTTACCGGCAAGTCTCTTTACTCGTTCCGTAACACATCATCCCGTGATCAACTCTTTGGTCACATTGCGCATATGATGATGTCCTACCGAGTGGGCCCAGAGATACCTCTCCGCTTACACGGAGTGACAAATCCCAGTCTCGATTCGTGCCAACCCAACAGACACTTTCGGAGATACCTGCAATGCACCTTTATAGTCACCCAGTTACGTTGTGACGTTTGATACACCCAAAGCATTCCTACGGTATCCGGGAGTTGCACAATCTCATGGTCTAAGGAAATGATATTTGACATTAGAAAAGCTTTAGCATACGAACTATACGATCTTTGTGCTAGGCTTAGGATTAGGTCTTGTCCATCACATCATTCTCCTAATGATGTGATCCCGTTATCAACGACATCCAATGTCCATGGTTAGGAAACTGTAACCATCTATTGATCAACGAGCTAGTCAACTAGAGGCTTACTAGGGACATGGTGTTGTCTATGTATCCACACATGTATCTGAGTTTCCTATCAATACAATTATAGCATGGATAATAAACGATTATCGTGAACAAGGAAATATAATAATAACCAATTTATTATTGCCTCTAGGGCATATTTCCAACAGTCTCCCACTTGCACTAGAGTCAATAATCTAGTTCACATCGCCATGTGATTAACACTCACAGGTCACATCGCCATGTGACTAACACCCAAGAGTTTACTAGAGTCAGTAGTCTAGTTCACATCACTATGTGATTAACACTCAATGAGTTTTAGATTTGATCATGTTGCTTGTGAGAGAGGTTTTAGTCAACGGGTCTGAACCTTTCAGATCCGTGTGTGCTTTACAAATCTCTATGTCATCTCCTAGATGTAGCTACCACGTTCTATTTGGAGCTATTCCAAATAACTGTTCTACTTTGAGCTATTCTAAATTGTTGCTCCATTATACGTATCCGGTATCTCTACTCAGAGCTATCCGGATAGGTGTTAAGCTTGCATCGACGTAACTCTTTACGTCGAACTCTTCATCACCTCCATAACCGAGAAAATTCCTTAGACCACTAGTTACTAAGGATAACTTTGACCACTGTCCTATGATCCACTCTTGGATCACTCTTGTACCCCTTGACTGACTCATGGCAAGGCACACTTCAGGTGCGGTACACAGCATAGCATACTGTAGAGCCTATGTCTTAAGCATAGGGGACGACCTTCGTCCTTTCTCTCTATTCTGCCGTGGTCGAGCTTTAAGTCTTAACTTCATACCTTATAACTCAGGCAAGAACTCCTTCTTTGACTGATCCATCTTGAACACCTTCAAGATCATGTCAAGGTATGTGCTCATTTGAAAGTACCATTAAGCGTTTTGATCTATCCTTATAGATCTTGATGCTCAATGTTCAAGTAGCTTAATCCAGGCTTTCCATTGAAAAACACTTTCCAAATAACCCTATATGCTTTCCAGAAATTCTACGTCATTTCTGATCTATGATATGTCAACAACATATACTCATCAGAAATTCTATAGTGCTCCCACTCACTTCTTTGGAAATACAAGTTTCTCATAAACTTTGTATAAACCCAAAATCTTTGATCATCTTATCAAAGCATACATTCCAACTCTGAGATGCTTACTCCAGTCCTTAGAAGGATTGCTGAAGCTTTGCATACTTATTAGCATCTTTCAGGATTGACAAAAACTTCCGGTTGTATCACATACAACCTTTCCTCAAGAAAATCGTCGAGGAAACAATGTTTTGACATCCTATCTGCAAGATTTCATAAATAATGCAGTAATCGCTAATATAATTCCAACAGACTCTTAGCATCGCTACGAGTGAGAAAGTCTCATCGTAGTCAACTCCTTGAACTTGTCGGAAAACATCTTAACGACAAGTCGAGCTTTCTTAATGGTGACATTTACCATCATTGTCCGTCTTCCTTTTAAAATCCATCTGTACTCAATAGCCTTACGACCATCGAGCCGTTCTGCCAAAGTCTACACTTTGTTTTCATACATGGATCCTCTCTCGGATTTTATGGCCTCGAGCCATTTATCGGAATCTGGGCCCACCATCGCTTCTCCATAGCTCGTAGGTTCATTGTTGTCTAACAACATGACTTCCAAGACATGATTACGTACCACTCTGAAGTAGTACGCATCCTTGTCATCCCACGAAGTTTGGTAGTGACTTGATCTGAAGTTTCATGATCACTATCATAAGCTTCCACTTCAATTGGTGTAGGTGCCACAGGAACAACTTCCTGTGCCCTGCCATACACTAGTTGAAGAGACGGTTCAATAACCTCATCAAGTCTCCACCATCCTCCCACTCAATTGTTTCGAGAGAAACTTTTCCTCGAGAAAGGACCCGATTCTAGAAACAATCCCTTATTGCTTTCGGATCTGAGACAGGAGGTATACCCAACTGTTTTGGGTGTCCTATGAAGATGCATTTATCCGCTTTGGGTTCGAGCTTATCAGCCTGAAACTTTTCCACATAAGCGTCGCAGCCCCAAACTTTTAACAAATGACAGCTTAGGTTTCTCTAAACCATAGTTCATACGGTGTCATATCATCGGAATTACGTGGTGCCCTATTTAAAGTGAATGTGGTTGTCTCTAATGCCTAACCCATAAATTATTGTGGTAATTCGATAAGAGACATCATGGTATGCATCATATCCAATAGGGTGCAGTTATGATGTTCGGACACACCATCACACTATGGTGTTCCAGGCTGTATTAGTTGTGAAACAATTTCCACAATGTCTTAATTCTGTGCCAAACTCGTAATTCAGATATTCATCTCTATGATCATATCATAGATCTTTTATCCTCTTGTCACGACGATCTTTCAACTTCACCCTGAAATTACTTGAACCTTTCAATAATTCAGACTCGTGATTCATCAAGTAAATATACTCAACATCTACTCAAATCATCTGTGAAGTAAGAACATAATGATATCCACTACATGCCTCAGCACTCATTGGACTGCACACATCAAAATGTATTACTTCCAGCAAGTAGCTTTCTGGTTCCATTTTACTGAAACCGAGGCTTTCAGTCATCTTGCCCATGTGGTATGATTTGCATGTCTCAAGTGATTCAAAATCAAGTGAGTTCAAACGGTCCATTTTCATGGAGTTTCTTCATGCATACACACCAATAGACATGGTTTGCATGTCTCGAACTTTTCAAAAATGAGTGAGCCCAAAGATCCATCAACATGGAGCTTCTTCATGCGTTTTATACCGATATGACTTACGTGGCAGTGCCACAAGTAGGTGGTACTATCATTACTATCTTTTGGCATGTACATGTGTATCACTACGATCGAGATTCAACAAACCATTCATTTTAGGTGCAAGACCATTGAAGGTATTATTCAAATAAATAGAGTAACCATTATTCTCCTTAAATGAATAACCGTATTGCGATAGACATAATCCAATCATGTCTATGCTCAACGCAAACACCAAATAACAATTATTTAGGTTTTAATACCAATCTCGATGGTAGAGGGAGCGTGCGATGCTTGATCATATCAACATTGGAAATACTTCCAACACATATCGTCAGCTCACCTTTAGCTAGTCTCCGTTTATTCCGTAGCTTTTATTTCGAGTTACTAACACTTAGCAACCGAACCGGTATCTAATACCCTGGTGCTACTAGGAGTACTAGTAAAGTACACATTAACATAATGTATATCCAATATACTTCTATCGACCTTGCCAGCCTTCTAATCTACCAAGTATCTAGGGTAATTCTGCTCCAGTGGCTGTTCCCTTTATTACAGAAGCACTTAGTCTCGGGTTTGGGTTCAACCTTGGGTTTCTTCACTAGAGCAGCAGCTGATTTGCCGTTTCAAGAAGCATCCCTTTGTTCCCTTGCCCTTCTTGAAACTAGTGGTTTCACCAACCATCAACGATTGATGCTCCTTCTTGATTTCTACTTTTGTGGTGTCAAACATCACGAATATCTCAAGGATCATCATATATGTCCCTAATATATTATAGTTTATCACAAAGCTCTAGCAGCTTGGTGGTAATGACTTCGGAGAAACATCACTATCTCATCTGGAAGATCAACTCCCACTTGATTCAAGCGATTGTTGTACTCAAACAATCTGAGCACAAGCTCAACAATTGAGCTTTTCTCCTTAGTTTGCAGGTTAAGAAAATCGTCGGAGGTCTTATACCTCTTGACGTGGGCACGAGCCTGAAATTCCAATTTCAGCCCTCAAAACATCTCATATGTTTCGTGACGTTTCAAAACGTCTTTGGTGCCTCAACTCTAAACCGTTTAACTGAACTATCATGTAGTTATCAAAACGTGTGTGTCAGATGTTCGCAACATCCACAGACAACGTTCGAGGTTCAGCACACTGAGCGGTGCATTAAGGACATCAGCCTTCTATGAAGCAATGAGGACAATCCTCAGTTTACGGACCTAGTCCGCATAATTGCTACTATCAACTTTCAACTAAATTTTCTCTAGGAACATAATTAAACAGTAGAACTAAAGCGTGAGATATGACATAATTTGCAAAATCCTTTTGACTATGTTCAGGATAATTAAGTTCATCTTATGAACTCCCACTCAGATAGACATCCCTCTAGTCATCTAAGTGATTACATGATCCGAGTGAGCTAGGCCGTGTCCGATTAACACGTGAGACGTACTAGTCAACGTCGGTGAACATCTTCATGTTGATCGTATCTTCTATACGACTCATGCTCGACCTTTCGGTCTCTGTGTTCCGAGGCCATGTCTTCACATGCTAGGCTCGTCAAGTTAACCCTAAGTGTTTTTGCTGTGTAAAACTGTCTTACACCCGTTGTATGTGAACGTAAGGATCTATCACACCCGATTAACACGTGGTGCTTCGAAACGACGAACTGTAGCAACGGTGCACAGTTAGGGGAGAACACTTCTTGAAATTTTAATGAGGGATCATCTTATTTACTACCGTCGTTCTAAGCAAATAAGATGTATAAACATGATAAACATCACATGCAATCAAATAATAGTGACATGATATGGCCAATATCATATAGCTCCTTTGATCTCCATCTTGAGGCTCCATGATCATCTTGTCACCGGTATGACACCATGATCTCCATCATCATGATCTCCATCATCGTGTCTTCTTGAAGTTGTCTCGTCATCGACATGCAAGTCGTGATTCCCTTGAAAAGAACATGATCAATCTCATACATCACATATATCATTCATCACATCCTTTTGGCCATATCACATCACATAGCATACCCTGCAAAAACAAGTTAGACGTCCTCTAATTGTTGTTTGCATGTTTTACGTGGCTGCTATGGGTTTCTAGCAAGAACGTTTCTTACCTACGCAAAACCACAACGTGATATGCCAATTGCTATATACCCTTCATAAGGACCCTTTTCATCGAATCCGATCCGACTAAAGTAGGAGAGACAGACACCCGCCAGCCACCTTATGCATCTAGTGCATGTTTGTCGGTGGAACCGGTCTCACGTAAGAGTACGTGTAAGGTTGGTCCAGGCCGCTTCATCCCACGATGCCGCCGAATCAAGATAAGACTAGTAACGGCAAGCATATTGAACAAAATCAACGCCCACAACTACTTTGTGTTCTACTCGTGCATAGAATCTACGCATAGACCTAGCTCATGATGCCACTGTTGGGGAACGTAGCAGAAATTCAAAATTTTCCTACGTATCACCAAGATCTATCTATGGAGAAACCAGCAACGAGGGGAAGGAGAGTGCATCTACATACCCTTGTAGATCTCTAAGCGGAAGCGTTCAAGTGAACGGGGTTGATGGAGTCGTACTCGCCGTGATTCAAATCACCGATGATCCTAGCGCCGAACGGACGGCACCTCCGCGTTCAACAAACGTACGGAATGGAGACGTCTCCCATGCCTTGATCCAGCAAGGAGGAGGGAGAGGTTGATGGAGATCCAGCAGCACGACGGCGTGGTGGAAGTAGCGGGATTCCAACAGGGCTTCGCTAAGCGCTGCGGGAGGAGGGAGATGTGTCACGGGAGGGAGAGGGAGGCGCCAGGCCTTAGGTGTATTTGCTCCTCCTTTTCCCCACTATATATAGGGCCAAGGGAGAGGGGGAAGGCGCAGCCCTTGCCCCTTCCTCCAAGGAAGGGTGCGGCCAGGGGGGGAGGAGTCCATCCTCCCCAAGGCACCTCGGAGGTGCCTTCCCCCTTTAGGACTCTCCCCTTTTTTTCTCTCTTGGCGCATGGGCCTCTTGGGGCTGGTGCCCTTGGCCCATATAGGCCAAGGCACACCCCCTACAGCCCATGTGGCCCCCCGGGGCAGGTGGCCCCACCCGGTGGACCCCCGGGACCCTTCCGGTGGTCCCGGTACAATACCGATGACCCCGAAACTTGTCCCGATGGCCGAAATAGCACTTCCTATATACAATTCTTTACCTCCGGACCATTCCGGAACTCCTCGTGACGTCTGGGATCTCATCCGGGACTCCGAACAACTTTCGGGTTACCGCATACTAATATCTCTATAACCCTAGCGTCACCGAACCTTAAGTGTGTAGACCCTACGGGTTCGGGAGACATGCAGACATGACCGAGACGACTCTCTGGTCAATAACCAACAACGGGATCTGGATACCCATGTTGGCTCCCACATGTTCCACGATGATCTCATCAGATGAACCACGATGTCAAGGACTTAATCAATCCCGTATACAATTCCCTTTGTCTATCGGTATGTTACTTGCCCGAGATTCGATCGTCGGTATCCATATACCTTGTTCAATCTCGTTACCGGCAAGTCTCTTTACTCGTTCCGTAACACATCATCCCGTGATCAACTCTTTGGTCACATTGCGCATATGATGATGTCCTACCGAGTGGGCCCAAAGATACCTCTCCGCTTACACGGAGTGACAAATCCCAGTCTCGATTCGTGCCAACCCAACAGACACTTTCGGAGATACCTGTAATGCACCTTTATAGTCACCCAGTTACGTTGTGACGTTTGATACACCCAAAGCATTCCTACGGTATCCGGGAGTTGCACAATCTCATGGTCTAAGGAAATGATACTTGACATTAGAAAAGCTTTAGCATACGAACTATACGATCTTTGTGCTAGGCTTAGGATTAGGTCTTGTCCATCACATCATTCTCCTAATGATGTGATCCCGTTATCAACGACATCCAATGTCCATGGTTAGGAAACTGTAACCATCTATTGATCAACGAGCTAGTCAACTAGAGGCTTACTAGGGACATGGTGTTGTCTATGTATCCACACATGTATCTGAGTTTCCTATCAATACAATTATAGCATGGATAATAAACGATTATCATGAACAAGGAAATATAATAATAACCAATTTATTATTGCCTCTAGGGCATATTTCCAACATAGGAAGCGTGATATAGAACTCTAATGTTTTGACAATAGAGTTCTCAACCTACTTCCACTCCCGTGTGCCTTTTTAAGCTCTCTCTTTGGCCGAAAACAATCATTAAAATCACAAGGGTTATATTTCAATCATTTTCTGACATGTGGGTGAGAAGTAGCTCACCTGGTATGTGTCAGTATTTTCCTTTAGGTACCACACATTTTTCCTATAGGTATCATGTTGCATGGCTACTGATTCTGAGATTTCTAAATAATCCCCTTTTCTCTTGGCTGGAAGGAACCTTTCCCCTAACAAAAGAAGATTATTTTTGGCAACTGAGACATCATTATTATGATGTTGAACTTAGAGAAGTATACCTGCCTGTTTTATATGTGTCATCATTTAATACAAGATGTCACATAAAAATTATACTATTCTACTGTTCGAATTTTAAAATTGCTTTACAATATAGGATTCAAGATATATCAGCATACATGAGAAATATTTAGGGAAAATGATATCAAAGTGTTCCACTATCTGGATAATTTGTTGTTTAAACATAGTTTAAATAGATACTACATGTATAAAAGGTCACACCATATGCCTATGAAAAATAAGCAGCATGTTTGGCCAATCTACATCCTTCCCAAATGAGACAAACAAACATATGATTAGGCGAATTGTTCGCCCATGATTGTATCTTCATATATTGAATTTTGAGAAATATAATGTGATTAGATGTAATTGAAAAACATTTTAATTTCATGGCATTAGAAATGATTTTTTCCAATTTATATGCATACCTTCTTCTGTAGATCTCCATGTTTCTAAACGTATATGCTTAAAAATACATCAAGTATAGTGGTTCATTTCAGAAAATCATAGTTTTTCATAATATAGATTGAAAGAAAATATTAGATAACCGACCCGTGCGAATGCACGGGTTGACGACTAATATATACTAGTAGCTAACTTATCCTACTAGCACTAGTCCTACTCGGTGATTTGCTTTTGAAACCTACATGTACACATGCATGGAATGGACACACACGTAGTCATGTTTAATTCTAACCGAAGCTCGGCCTGCTAGGTAACTTCGATCTTGCATTGCTGCTTGAGGAGCCCACTCTGGCCTTCAAACCTCACAGCCTTCTCTACGTCCACTGGCTGCTTCTTTTTAGGCAAGCACGGGCTACCGGCGAGGAGGTTGTGATGGCGTGGGTGGAGTAAGGGGCGAGCGCTCATGTGGTCCCTTTCAATGGTTATTTTTTTAATGGTCATGGGGAGCTAATCTCATTCCCATCTGAATATTTTCATTCGATTTTGCCAAGAAATTTCATGGCTTCGTACAAGATAGGTTCAAATGAATCAGAGTACATGAAAAATACAATAGAAGAGACACAAATGAAAAACACCTGCACATACAACCACACACGTCACAACACATATGCATACGAGACACTGAGAGCATCCCTACAAGCAAGTCACGAAGGGAACCATGAAACCATCGCACCGCTGAGGCAATGCAAGAATACCATCGGAAAGCGACACATAGCCCATATTACACCGCAGGCACCAACCACATGACACCACTGGCAACCACCGCAAAGACCGTGACAAAACCAACGGACCCACATTGCCCGAAAAGCACCACCACCGTTGACGAAGAGCTCCAATCATCCGAGACCAAACCATGAGAGCTCAATGCTATTGGCGCAGCCGAGTCTACACGACCTATGAAGATGAAGAGCCACTTGTTGCCGAGGTTACAACACAACAAGGATGTCGTTCGCAAGTTTGAAGGGTGTCACGGCACGGAGCCAAGGGCACACCTGAATAGCTTGATAAACATGCGCACTCACCGTTGTGTGAAGCGCCATGAGAGCACCTAAAGGGGACATCATAGCCAAGGCCGTACTGTCCAACAGCGCTGCCGAAAGGCAACACTAGTCAAGAATCCAAAGCAAGGCCATACTGTCCACCGGCACTGCCGAAGGGCAACACTAGACAAGGACACACTAGCCAAGAATCAAAAGTCGGGGCACCACTAGTGGCGGCAACATGCTAAAGAGGGAGAAGTATGTTGGCGCAAAAACGGAACTGTGGGTCACCAGTGATTGCCGGAGACAAGGAAGAAGGAGGAATAGGTGAACACAGAGAATTTGCGGGCGCACAAACACCTTGCCGCAACAACGGCGTTTTCAGTTTTCTGCACGAGCTCGAACTCGTTTTCCACACAGCGATACACAGGGGTTTAGGGAGACTTATACGCGCGCTCATACGCCGCGCCTACTCATCCACTACCCACGCCCCGCACCCCCTGGCTCACGTACCCGCCGCGCTCGGACGCGAACGACGCGGCCACTACCGGTGCTAGCTACGTGCTCACCCCCTGGTTCTTCGCCAACAGACACACGCACTCACGCACACCACGGTCCTGGTGCGGCTCGGACCGCATGCCTCGTGCCCAGCTCGCGCACGCACGCTCGCTGGCCACGGCCGTGGCTTATTGCCCATCAAAGTAGCCACACCCCTGGCCATGACACTCCCGCATTAGACAATACAACATCTATGGAGCTTGCCAACCCAACGGAACAACGACCACCACGACACCCCCCCCCCCCCCCCCCCCCCCCCCCACGTCCCACATAGAGAGCGAGCCACCTCCACAACTGCCATCTGCACCCTAAGGTACTGCCAACCAGTACGGGAGCGCGCCACAACAACCTATTAGATGAGTGGCAAGACAACCAACAGTACCATCCGACACCATGCTAGCCTACACCATACCAAGAAGATGACCAGGTGAAGCCACACCTAGGGCATCTCCCAGCACCATCCGAGTCAACCAAAGGACCAACCTGCCTACCATCGGCAGCAGCACATCGTCGCCCGCCCGACACCATGGTGGCAAGCAAATGCCCCTTCCTAGAGTGATATTCACCCCTGCCCAAGCCGGCCATGTGCACCATGCCCGGGGCAGTGTGACTCGCCACCGTAGCCGGCTGGTTCCGGCACAACACACGACTGAGCAGATCCTCGGTGCCATGCACGAGGCCAAGCAAAAACCATCGGGGAAGAGCAATGGAATAAACTGTGGGAGGAGGCTTGGAGCACCGCGCACTGGTGATGGTGTTGTCGTGTGCTAAACTAGTTTGGCGTCGGGAGTTCCCATTGGATCACATTCTCATGTAATGCAACACATCTAGAGAAATCTGGCATCGCTACTTTGCAACACTAAACATCACCGTTGAGATCCCCACAACCACGGATATATTGGAGGCCTGGTGGTTACAAGCGCATAATTTATTCAAGAGCAAACACAAGTGAGGTTTGACACTTTTGGTTGTTCTAATTACATGGAACTTGTGGAAGCAGAGCACCCGACGAGGTCTCCGTGATGGAGGCTTTATCTTCGGGAGGGGGTCCGGGGCAGGTGGCCTCGGCGCCCTCTTCACCTCTCGCTAGGCCGGAACTGCAGGCGGCAGGTCCGGTCCATGGATGGGGCTCGAGGCAGGTGGCTTCGGGGCCCTCTTCACCCTCGGTGCCTAGGGTGGCCGCCCCTCTGTTGGCGCCGGTGAGCACCTTTGGCCGGTAGGCTGGGGTGGATGGGGAGCGTGGGCAAGCGGCCCATGTTACCCCATCAACCGTCTCGGTGCCATCTCCCTGCCGTGGAGAGCGGTTGAGTGTTCGGGGTGTGGCAGGAGGTCACTCCCCGGGCAACTTCACTCGGGAGGAGGTGATAGCGTTTGGCGGGATTCCGGACCCGGTTTCTGAGGGCCGACAGTTGAGCTGCCGTCTTCAGGACCATCCGGAGGTGGACGACATGCAGCAGCGGTGCGCCATGAGGGCGGCCAAGCTTCGTGACGTTCAGGTCACTACTGGTATGTCGGTTAATACATCTAATTCCATCTTGCACTTTTCGAACGATGAGATTGTTGATAATGCAAATCAATTAGGGATTTCACTAGATAGTAATGATGGTGAAATTTCTAATTCCATAAATGATTTACTGGATTTAGAGGCCGAGAGGGCTTTAGATATGATTCATAACTTAGCGGCCGTCAAACCCATAAATGATTCCGAGATTGATGCTTTGTGGGGTTCGGGTGCTGGATAATTTTTGTGCTGATCTCGCTAATCCCCTCCCTGAGCCTGACGAGGAGGATGAGAGTGTCGAGATTGTTGTAGTAAGACCTCCTGAGCCTGGTTGTGAGGACCGGCTGGAGAGTAAGACCAGCCCTAAGCACAAATGGAAGCGGAAGATTTATCCGACGTCCGCAGTACGTAGGAGTGCTAGGATCCACACGACTAAAAAATTCCATGACGAGATATGAAAGGAATCTTTTGGAATAGCAGAGGTCTCAAGGACTTGGCTAAAAGAAGGTTTCTTGCAGAAGCGTCTATCGAGCATAGATTGGACTTTATTGCTTTGTCAGAAACTGGTAGAGAAAATTTCTCACCACAATTTCTCAATACTTTATCGGGGGTATTGAGTTCGGCTGGCACTGTCTGCCGCCGCGAGGAAGATCGGGTGGGATCTTACTCGGTGTTAGATGCGAGTCTCTCGAAGTTCGAAGTGTAGTCATGGGAGATTTTGATGTTAAGTTCAAGGTGCGGTCCAAGGCTGATGGTTTTGACTGGGCTCTGGTGGCGGTGTATGGTGCCGCACAGCCAGAATTCAAACCGGATTTCTTGGCTGATCTAGTTAGGATTTGCCGATCTGAGGAGCTCCCAATCCTGGTGGGGAGGGGGGGGGGGAATTTAACATCATTAGGAGGCGTGATGAGAAGAATAATGATAACTTTGACGGGAGATGGTCGTTCATATTTAACACTATCATTGAAAGCTTGGATCTGAGAGAGATTGAGCTTTCAGGTAGGAAGTTCACATGGGCTAACGCAATGCCAAATCCAACGTTTGAAAAGTTGGATCGTATACTGGCAAGTGTCGAATGGGAACAGAAGTTTCCCTTGGTAACAGTTCAGGCTCTCTCTCTCGTGGTATTTCTGACCATACGCCTTTATTTCCTGACTCTGGTGAGGCTTCCCACCCGGGCAACAAGAATTTATTTTCGTTCAAGCTTGCTTGGTTTGAAAGAGAAGGCTTCCTTGATCTCGTAGCCAGAGAGTGGGCTAAGGATGCAGGCGGTAGGACTGCGCTTGAGCGCTGGCAGAATAAGATTAGGTACCTGAGAAGTTTCCTACGTGGGTGGGCTAAACATCTTAGTGGGATTTATAAGGTTGAAAAGGAACGGCTCCTTACCCTTATTCAGTCCTTAGATGTAAAAGTAGAAACCACGGTTCTGCCAGCCGCCGAGCTTCATGCCAAGCTTGACACAGAGATGAGGCTGAAAGAACTTTTTCGTGAAGAAGAATTAAAGTGGGCACTGCGGGCCAAGGTACGAAGAGTGGTCCAGGGGGACGTGAACACTCAATTCTTCCACATGATTGCCAGTGGCAAACACAGGAAGAAGAGAATCTTTCAGCTTGAACAAGATGAGGGTACGATTATCGGCCAGGAGAACCTAAAGGTATACATTACTGAGTACTACAAACAATTGTTTGGACCCCCAGGGGAGAACTGTGTGTCTCTAGATGAGTCTAGGGTTAAGGATGTACCTCAACTTACTGCTATTGAGAACGATATTTTAGCCGCTCCTTTTTCGGAAAAGGAGGTGTTCGAGGCCATTTCACAGATGAAAAATAAAAAGGCTCCCGGCCCGGATGGCTTCCCGGCTGAGTTTTATAAGAAGTGCTAGCATATTATTAAAGGGGACCTGTTGCCGATGTTCCATGATTTGTTCTCGGGACAACTTCAGCTTTTTTAGCTAAATTTTGGAACGATAACCCTGCTTCCTAAGAAAACAGAGGCGGTGAGAATCGAGCAATTCAGGCCTATCTGTCTTCTTAATGTTAGTTTCAAAATTTTTACCAAGGTCGGGACGATTAGGCTCACATAGATTACGCATGCTGTGGTGCAGCCTACTCAAACTGCTTTCATGCCGGACAGGAACATCCTTGAAGGGGTTGTGGTCCTTCATTAAACGCTCCATGAGGTTCACACGAAAAAACTTGACGGTGTTATTTTCAAGGTGGATTTCAAGAAGGCGTACGATAAAGTCAAATGGCCGTTCCTTCAACAGGCCCTACGCATGAAGGGTTTTGATGAAGCTTGGCGACGCCAGGTGGAATCGTTCACGCAAAAAGGGAGTGTTGAAATTAAAGTGAATGACGATATATATCATTATTTCCAGACACACAAGGGCCTGAGACAAGGTGATCCTATGTCTCCAATCTTGTTCAATATTGTGGTTGATATGTTGGCGATCCTGATAGGGAGGGCAAAGGAGGCCGGTCAGGTGGGTGGCTTGGTGCCTCATCTAGTTGATGGTGGTGTGTCCATCCTGCAGTACGCTGATGATACAATCATCTTTATGGAACACGACTTGGCAAAAGCGAGAAATATGAAGTTGGTGTTATTCTTATTTAAACAATTGACTGGATTGAAGATTAATTTTCATAAAAGCGAGTTGTTCTGCTTTGGTAGAGCCAAGGACGAACAAGAGGCTTATAGACAATTGTTTGGATGTGAATTGGGGGCTTTGCCTTTTACGTACCTAGGTATTCCCATTCACCATCGTAAGCTAACAAACAGAGAGTGGAAGTCCATCGAGGATCGGTTTGAGAAGAAACTGAGTTGCTGGAAAGGAAAACTCATGTCTTATGGAGGCCGATTGATTCTTATTAATTCGGTGCTCATGAGTACGCCTATGTTTCTCTTATCCTTCTTTGAAGTCCCAGTTGGAGTTAGGAAAAGGTTGGACTTCTATCGATCCCGATTCTTCTGGCAGAGTGATGAACTTAAGAGAAAATACCGACTCGCCAAATGGGATATCATCTGTCGACCAAAGGACCAGGGGGGCCTTGGTATTGAGAATCTTGAAGTCAAGAACAAATGTCTTCTCAGTAAGTGGCTGTATAAGTTGTCAGTTGAGACTGAGGCAACGTGGGCGCAGATTCTTCGTAGTAAATATCTGCAGTCCAAGACTTTGTCCCAGGTGACAGTGAGACCAACTGATTCGCCGTTCTGGAAGGGGCTTATGAGAGTCAAAGCTGCCTTCTTTAATAGAACAAAGTTTATTGTCGGTAATGGCAACACCACTCGCTTCTGGGAGGATACGTGGCTTGGTGAAACGCCTTTGGCGATCCAGTATCCGTCCCTGTATCGTATTGTTCAGCGTCGTGATTCTTTTGTTGCAACGATTATGCGGTCCATTCCCCTCAATATTCAGTTTAGGAGGGTGCTTGTGGGCGAACGATGGGAAGCATGGCTTCATTTGGTGCGTAGACTGATGGAGGTTCAGTTAGCTCATCAACCCGATCAGTTGTGTTGGAAGCTTACTAGGTCTGGAGAGTTCACAGTCAAATCGATGTATATCGATATCATTAACTCTAGTGTTATTCCTAGTTCCAAACATGTTTGGAAAGTCAAAGTTCCTTTGAAGATTACAGTGTTCATGTGGTTTGTGCGTAAACAAGTAATTTTAACAAAGGATAATTTGGTTAAGCGCAACTGGACAGGATCTACTAGGTGTAGTTTTTGTGATCGGGACGAGACTATCAAGCACCTCTTTTTTGATTGCCCATTGGCAAGAGTTTTGTGGTGCACTATGCAAATTGCCTTTAACATTACTCCTCCGAATTCATTCAATACGTTACTCGGAACGTGGCTTGATGGGATAGAGTCCGAAACAGCTAGACACATTCGTGTAGGAGTATGCGCGTTGTTATGGGCAATTTGGAACTGCAGAAATGATTTGGCTTTTAACAGAACAACAACTATTCATTTTTTGCAGGTATTATTCCGGGCTACTGCGCTGATTCGTATATGGTCCTTACTCACTCCGACGGAGGCCAGGGAGCGTTTGGTTACTGGATCTGTCCGGTGGGAGATGGTAGCGCGGGATATTTTCAATCGGTTTGGATGGCGGTCATGTAATAGGATAGGCGATTAGTTTACCCGGTTGTGGCTTTTTGGGCCTTTTGTTCTTGGCAATGTGGCTCTGTGTGAGCTTGCCATTTTATTTTGTTTCCAGACTTTAAGACTTTGTTAAACCTTTTTTATTGATAATTGTGGCCGTATGCATCGTTCTGATGTAGAGGCCGGGAAGTTCCCTCTTTTCGAAAAAAAGAGAACAATACTACAGTTTTTAGCAACAGAGATCAACCACGTTCTGTGAGGGAACGTGTTCTAGCTAGTACATTATATTTGTGGAGTTAAGCACATGGAAGAGTGCTGATGCTGTGTGTTTCAAAGGTTTGGTGAGAGTATAAGCTTTGTAATGTTGGTGTCAGTGTGGGAGTTTACCGGAAGCATTGCTTGCAGTGTCATCGGAGTCTTTTAACTATATTTATATCTTCTACAGAAAATACGGTACACCATTCTCATACTCTCGAAAAGAATCATGAAACTAAAGGTGAAGACCTGATAATTTGCAAGCGTGGTTTGACTCTTGTGTACTTGTGTTCTTTCACACAAAATTGGTACTATTTGTTTATGAGCATGAAACTAAAGGTGAAGACCTAGTTCCGTTTTGAAATCCACTATTTTTTATGGGCACGATTATGTAACCGCTACAAGCCTACAAACTGTCAAAAAAATTCAGCATTTCTTTCCAAGCCGCACATGCAGGATGCATGCATATGGTCACACTAGCTATAACTGATGCTAGTATCGGCTTAACAATAAAAAATGTGAAGGAGCTTAGCATGCCCGATCCACCTCACTATCTATATATACGCTGAGAGCTTCCAGGAGAAGTGATTACCCAATGGCTAGAAGTACTCGCGATTTCTGTTCGGTTCACTGGGATGTTAGAGGAAACCAAAAGCATGTTACCACTCTGTTCATATATTACTGGAGAGCACACCACCGCAATGGCTCCGATTATTGACAAGGCATTTATGCTCCAAAACTACATGTGCGGCAAGGATGAGTGACCAGAATGAAGTCCATGGGGATATAACCTGCACCCATGGCAATGAGTCGTTCCACAGAATCGTCAGCATAGCTATGCTTTGTAAGTAAATGGCATCTAGGATCAGTTCAACCTCTATGGAAAGAACGTTCTTGTTGTCTCCGCCACTTTTTTTTTGAATGATTTACTTTGGTACACTTTGTGTGTTGTCAAGACATAATCTAATTAATTATGTCCGCGCCACAGCCTTCTACTACCTTATACAATATATATTTTCTAACTCGATGCATCTTCCGAGCACGATGTCAGTCCTAATGGAAAATAATTCTAAGCCATTGATTTTAGAGGTAAGCCATTCTAGGTGCCGCTTAGATACATGTACAATCTATCAGTGGCGGTGCCAAGATTAAAACCTTGTGATGTCAAACTTGTCTAATGAAGATTTTTCTAGACAGCGTAAACATGAAAATTGTACATTTATTTATTTATTGCATAGCCCTTGTGATCATTGATATTGTATGCATAATAACATCCGTGAGAGAAGAAAATATCTAAAATTCTAATTCTTAATAAAAACCATCTCTTACACTATAATCCTACTATTGCTCGTGACTCGTGGGAGAAGAAAATTGAAAGAGGCCTAGAGGCTAGAGAAGGAAGATAATGTACTGAAAAAATTGAACTTACAAATGTATGGAGAACATCCTGGTGTTTGATTAGTGCTGGCAGCAATATTGAATTATTTGATCAATTCAGTCTGCATCAATCGATGCCCATGGATAACGGATGGTGCATCGCTCGAGGATCGCCGTACGGTGCGTCGGCGTCGCTCGTGGCCGCGGATTGCCAGGGGTGACCGTGCCTCATGGGTCACGGCCTCACGCCCTGACCAAAGATTGCGGGCGGACGACAGGAGGAGGTTGTGGCTCATGGCGGTTGGCCATGGTCTGGTAAGATGCTGAGACATACACGATCGATAAGAACTAGAAGTTGGAAAGCCTGAGAAGTTTAAAGCGAAATGTACGTGATTCCTTTTGGGATATTTGCCGATCCACTACAACCAGAGGGCCGAGGTAGTTTATTCTGTTTTTTTTTTGTTATATAGGGAAAGGTTGTTTTGCTATGGCCCAGCTAATTGTTATGCCAAACAAATCCTAGATAGATACGCACGTAGCGGGGGTCATGGACTCACGAAAATCCTGTGTAGTCGCCTGACTACACAGCTCTAACGTGGCTTCGCCACTGCAATCTATGACCCAGACGATTGAATTTTGTGCCATGCCTGTTTCCAAAAATGAAAAATATGTATGGCATATGTATTAAAGAAAAAAGTTTATTTTTGAAATAGAAGATGCAGCGTTCACACGGAAGCGAAGGGAAAACTGGTGGCCGTTGGCTTCGCAGATACGCCACACATGCAGAGTAGAGATGACTTGGCCTCCTGTCTCACGCTGCCGCAGTGTAGTATTAATCGAGCTCCTTCTCCTTGTCTCCCCCTTCCCCTCCGCCTCTACCATGCTCCCCTCGCCATCTTCCCCAGCGCCGCAGTTCCCTCTCCGGTCGCATGACGACCTCACCTCCCCCATCCTCTGCCCCACACCCTGGCCCGCGTCTTCATCCATCTCCGGCCGCCATGGTGGAGGTGTGCTTTCTCAGATCCAGGCACCGCATCGAGGCTCCTCCGTCCACCGCGCACTGCCGCTGATCACCAACCCCCCTCAGAAAATGGCACTATCGGAATGTGATTGAAGTGGCGGCCTACCTTTATTCCCTACCCCACGGACCGGTGAACAGTACAAGGTACGTGCTCTGCCTGCTCTCTATACTCTTTTTTTTTCATAATCTTCAAAATACCTTACAGGAAAGATCCCGATTTTCGTGGTCCGGACCATGTTTTTAGCCGCGTTGCAGACTATGTTATCAATCTCACTTGAAATGTATTAGAGAGCGATGTTTCAAGCCCAACTTACACTATGCACTATTCAGTCTCAAATGGTTGTGAAGAAAGCCTTGCATGGACAAATAATACGCATCGACCCGCAGCCTCTCTGTGTCCTTGCACCCATCAAAGTCATCTCACCTTGTGATGCCTCGCACAATGCCATTCCTGCCTCCCGGCAATGAAAGAAGGATAGAAAGATCACAGAGAAACAAATGACTTGATTTCATTGGCCGATCTCTTGCTAGCTATAGGAGCAATGAATATACTGTAGTTGTATACACCTTCATTGTGTTAGATGAAATCCTCAATCATGCAGGTCACGTGAATTTCATTCATCCATGATCGTCAAGGCCACAAAATTCTCGGTTTTTCACCGGGTCAGAGCATCTCCAACCACAATAGGCAAATTTGGACCCCCATTTGTCCGTGGACAGCACAAGGTCGATCCTTATTTGTCCTGGTGCCCTCCATCTCTTGAACCGCAAGTCCATACAAAACCTTGCATGTAGATTGTACATAGGCCATTCGACATAAGAAATTCAATAAACATATACAGTTCAGACATATGACATAGTTAAACGCAGGAACATTCTAGCATACTACATTTGTTGTATCTAATTCATACATAAAACTAGACAAAAAATATTCCCCGTGAGAGGAGTGCTCGGGCACCCCCGTGCCGGAGCCATAGTCCTAGTGGTTGTTGGCAGCGGAGGTGAATTAATGACATTTCATCATGGGAGTCCTCACTATTGGCCTCCCCGAACATTTGCCAACGCTCTACATCACTAAGACTAGCCACAGTGGGAGTAATTTCAACAGTAACATCGAGTCCAACTCAGCAAATTTATTTATGTGGCAATTGGTTAATGAAGAGAGAGATAGTTGTAGTAACTTAGCTAGTTAGTAACATCACATGTTCCAATGCAATATGAGTCTATAACCTAATAAATGAATCTTTGCATGTTATCATACTTAAGTTACTACCCACTATGAAGGTAGTAACATAGTCTAGAAATATATGTATATTACTAGTGTATGTTACTCCCTCCGTTTTTATTTACTCCGCATATTAGCTTTGGTCAAAGTCAAACTGTATAAACTTTGACAAAGTTTGTGGACAAAAATATTAACATATACAATAAGAAATCAACACCATTAGATTCATTATCAAATGTATTTCCACATAGTATAAATTTGTTATGGTAAATATTTATATTTTCTTCTATAAACTTGGTCAAACTTTAGAAAGTTTGATTTCAGTCAACTCTAATATGCGAAGTAAATAAAAACGGAGGGAGTATTATCCATTATGGCTAGTCTGATGAGCAACTCGCGGCGGTTCCCCGCCACCACGCGCTGGTCCTCGAGGGACCTAGGGATGGCACCGTCTCGGTGATGACGTCGAGGTTGGCGGCTGCTCAGCTATATGCAGTTGGGAGTTCACATCATCGTCACACATGTTGCTCCATTTGAAGTTGCCTTTTTTTTCTTTTGCGGGGAAGTGTTGAGCCTTGGCGCTGCGTTGTGCATGAATGGGACGGGCCAGGAACGGGAATTCAGACGTGAAACAGGGAAAATGTCAAAAATTATTATTTTTGCGGAAGCCAAGGGAAACCTAGTGCCCGTTGGGTTCGGAGATACGCCACACGTAGTAGAGCTGAGTTGGCGTGTCTCGCGCTGCGGCCTGGAGCTCACAATCTTCAAAATACCTGGTTACTGCAAATATCTCGATTTTTGGCGATCAGAACCATGTTTTAAGTGTTCGACTGCACGCACCCTCCAGTCATCAGGTGGCTGAACCACCTTACCGGGTCTGCTGCTGGGCTAAACGGCCAGCCCCTTTCTCTCGCTCAATGTGCGCCTGCACGTCCTGCATGCTAGGCATGCCGATCCAACCTTTCACCCCACCTCTCTGTACTCTACTGATGTATCCTATATAAGCCCATCGAGGCCATGTAATACAACGTGTGAGAGTAATACAATCCAACTTGATATCAGACGCATCTTCCGATCCACCTCTCTCGCTTCCGCCATGAACCGCCTTCTCCGTCGCTCTCGCTCCGCCGACTTCGACTCGCCAGCGGCACCTACGCGACCCTTCGCCGCGGTTCCCCTGACCGCTGCATTCCCCACGGCCGTCCACGCTCCCGCCGCGGCCGCCCCTGCTTCGATCGCGGCCGTCCCCAACCCCGCCGCGGTCCTCACGGCCCGTCCAGCCCGGCTCGCGCCGGACGTCGTCCGCGGCAAGGAGCCCGTCCCCGAGGCCGCTCCCTCTTCCTCGACCACTGTGGCTCACGGGCCCCACCTCGCCGCGGCCCCGACGCCACCCACGGCCCCTCCCGTGGGCTCCCTTCGACTCGCGGGCAGCGTCCCCGTCTCCCACGGCGCCATGATCCCGCGCCTCTCCACGCCCGACGCCGGCTCTTCCTTCGCTCCCGCCGGCCTGCCGTCTTCGATCGCGCATCACTTCCGGTCCAAACTGGACTTAGAGTCCGGTAACTACACAAAGTGGCGTCATCTCTTTTATGTCATCTGTTGTAAACACAACGTGCAGCATCATCTCGACGAGGCTGCCGTCCCGCTGCATGAGAGCGCCGTCTGGCGCAATGATGACCTAACCATAGTCCTGTGGTTCTATGGGGTCGTCGCCGACGAGCTGATGGACGTCGCCGCTTCCCCGGCAAGCACCGCCTTCGACATCTGGTCCCAGCTGCACCTGATCTTCCGCGACAACCAAGCAGGTTGCGCCACCATCCTCAGCGCCGAGTTCCGCAACTTGGTGCAGGGGGATCTCACCATCACCGAGTACTGTCGGCGCCTTCGGACCCTCGCCACCGAGCTCTCTGAGGTCGGCGAGCGCGTCACCGACCAGACCCTGACCCTACAGCTGATCCGTGGGCTGAACAACAAGTTCCACGTCATGGCGACTCTCCTTCCGATGCAGACACCCTTCCCCATGTTCGCGCAGGCGCGCTCGCGTCTCCTCATGGAAGAAATCTCGGCCAACGAACGCGCTCGCCTCGAGGGGCGCCCCGAGGTCACCGCCACGGCGCTCACCATCGGCACCGCCGGCGCCGGCTCCCCAGCCGATCGCCCCGGACCTGGCTCCTCCATCGACCGGGCTTCGCACGACAAGGGCGAGGGCGCGACGTCCTCCGGCACCGACACCCACGCGCGCGGGCATGGGCGTGGGCGCGGCCGCGGCCGCGGTCGTGGACGCGGCTCCCGTACCGCGGGCAGCTCCTCGACTGGGCGCGGCGCCGTCCCTCACGCTGCTGGCTCGCCGCTCTCTGGGTTCTTCGCCCCCTACGGCACGCTCCTGCCCGGGCCGTCTCCGCCTCGTCCCGCCTGGGTGGCGCCCAACGCCGCGGGGGTGCTGGGGCCACGCCCTCCGCCTCCTCATCAGGCGTACCCGATGGCTACCGCGCCGCCGGCCGGCGGCCCCACATGGGAGCAGTACCACCAGCTCTACGCCGCGCTTCAGAACCTGTCCCTGCAGCACTATGGCGGCGGCCAGGAGTGGTTCTTGGACACCGGGGCTTCTTCTCACGTGACTGGTATGACGTCCACTCTCTCCAAGTTTTCTTCCCCATCGTTGCATCATTCTTCTGGAATAGTTGTTGGTGACTGATCACGTTTACCTATTACTGCTGTTGGTTCCACTTCCGTTTCATCTTTCTCACTTAACGACGTCTTAGTATCACCTACTATCATCAAAAATCTAATTTCCGTCCGTCGTTTCACCGTTGATAACCATTGCAGTATAGAATTTGACCCGTTCGGTTTTTCCGTGAAGGACCTAGCCACCCGCAAGATCATCCTGAGATCCAATAGTCACGGGGACTTGTATCCTTTCTTCACCAACACCGGCGTCCAAGCTCTCCTCACCGTCGTTGGCGGCAACGTGTGGCACCAGTGATTGGGGCATCCTAGCAATAAGACTGTTTCCATTTTATCTCGCACTTTTCTTCCAACATGTAATAATGGTGTGTCTAAGACTTCTGTTTGTACGGCATGCCAATTAGGCAAGTAGCCACGGCTGCCTTTTCCCAATTCCACTTCTGCTACTAGTGCGCATTTCAACTCATACACTGTGATTTGTGGACTTCCCCCACTTGTAGTTGTTCTGGTTTTCAATATTATTTAGTGATTCTTGACGACTACTCTCACTACTCTTGGACTTTCCCTTTGCGCCACAAGTCCGACACTGTTGACGTTATTCACCGCTTTCACGCTTACGTACTTACTCAGTTCCACGTTGCCATCCAGTGCCTGCAGTGTGATAACGGAGGAGAATTCCTCACCACCTCTCTTCGCGACCTTTTCTCTCGGTATGGCGCCTCCCTTCGCCTCTGCTGCCCCCACACCTCGCCCCAAAACGGTAAGGCCGAGCGCCTTATCCGCACTACAAACGACATCCTACGAGTGCTCCTCATCCATGCCAACCTCCCGCCACCATTCTGGGTAGAAGCTCTTCACACCGCCACATATATACTCAACCGCCGCCCATGCTCATCCATTGCCTCTGAGACACCTTTTTTTTGCCTTCTAGGTAAACACCCCACTTATGACCATATGCGCGTGTTCGGCTGCCTCTGCTTTCCAAACACCATCGCCACCAGCCCGCACAAACTCTACCCGCGCTCCACTTTCTGCGTCTTCCTCGGCTACCCCTTAGAGCACAAGGGCTATCGGTGCTTAGACCTCACTACCCACAAGGTCATCATCTCTCGTCACGTCACATTCGACGAAACAGTTTTTCCCTACTCATCTGGCGACACGCCACCACAACGCACTCGTACGACCACAGAAAATCCGAGCCTCGGGATCCCCCCCGAACTCTGCGCACCTACCTCGTACCTGCCTCGTCAGGGCCCCGCCTCGGTCTCTCCGCCCCCCGCTGATGAAGCTATGTTCCTAGGGTAGGGTCATGGACCTGTCCCAGCTGCCCTACCCAAGGACATCTCAAGAAGAAATCACCTTTCAATCGACTTGGAGGTGTTTCACTCGACAGACTCGAAGACACTCGACCAAGAAGCAATCACTCGACCAAGGTCCAATCACTCGACGGCCAGGAGACCTAAAGGCACTCCGCACGCTAACGGTCGGTTATTAAGTAGCTTTTATGGTCATCATAGCACTTTATTAGGGGCGTTACCAGTAATGCCCGACCTTAGTGTATTTAAAACCCTGCACAACTGAGGGCCGAAGGGGTCCGGCGAACTCTATATAAGCCACCCCCTCCTCAGTGTAAAGGGTTCGCACCCCTGTAATTCATACACGCATAATCCAGTTGACCGCCTCCGGGCTCCGAGATGTAGGGCTATTACTTCCTCCGAGAAGGGCCTGAACTCGTAAACCTCGTGTGCTTACAACTTCTCCATAGCTAAGATCTTGCCTCTCCATTCTTACCCCCCTACATTACTGTCAGACTTAGAACCACGACAGGTGGCGCCCACCTTGGGGCCGGTGTTTTAGCGATTTGTTGGAGGAGTTGTGATCTTTTCCGATCCAAATCATCATGGTTTCTGGCGGAGTTTTGGTGGAGGGCCGCGAGATCCGTCTCGGCGCGCTCACGTTCATCGCCGATGACTCCGCTTGGCTTCAGGAGGCTCCGCTCGACGTGGACGCACTCCCTGTCCGCGGGGCAACGCACTTTAGCGCGTGCGTCCGCGGCGTTCTCTTGCGGCAACCGTCGACCCCCTACCGGTCGGCTCCTGTGTTGTCCTCCCTCCCTGTTTTGTTGGAAATATGCCCTAGAGGCAATAATAAAAGCATTATTATTATATTTCCTTGTTCATGATAATTGTCTTTATTCATGCTATAATTGTGTTATCCGGAAATCGTAATACATGTGTGAATAACAGACACCAACATGTCCCTAGTGAGCCTCTAGTTGACTGGCTCGTTAATCAACAGATAGTCATGGTTTCCTGACTATGGACATTGGATGTCATTGATAACGAGATCACATCATTAGGAGAATGATGTGATGGACAAGACCCAATCCTAAACATAGCGCAAGATCGTATAGTTCGTTTGCTAGAGTTTTCCAATGTCAAGTATCCTTTCCTTAGACCATGAGATCGTGTGACTCCCGGATGCCGTAGGAGTGCTTTGGGTCTACCAAACGTCACAACATAACTAGGTGACTATAAAGGTAGACTACGGGTATCTCCGAAAGTGTCTGTTGGGTTGACATGGATCAAGACTGGGATTTGTCACTCCGTATGACGGAGAGGTATCACTGGGCCCACTCGGTAATGCATCATCATAATGAGCTCAAAGTGACCAAGTGTCTGGTCACGGGATCATGCATTACGGTACGAGTAAAGTGACTTGCCAGTAACGAGATTGAACGAGGTATTGGGATACCGACGATCGAATCTCGGGCAAGTAACATATCGATTGACAAAGGGAATTGCATACGGGGTTGATTGAATCCTTGACATCGTGGTTCATCCGATGAGATCATCGTGGAGCATGTGGGAGCCAACATGGGTATCCAGATACCGCTGTTGGTTATTGACCGGAGAGTCGTCTCGGTCATGTCTGCTTGTCTCCCGAACCCGTAGGGTCTACACACTTAAGGTTCGGTGACGCTAGGGTTGTGAAGACATGTATATGCAGTAACCCGAATATTGTTCGGGGTCCCGGATGAGATCCCGGACATCACGAGGAGTTCCGGAATAGTCCGGAGGTAAAGAATTATGGACATTGGATGTCATTGATAACGAGATCACATCATTAGGAGAATGATGTGATGGACAAGACCCAATCCTAAACATAGCACAAGATCGTATAGTTCGTTTGCTAGAGTTTTCCAATGTCAAAGTATCTTTTCCTTAGACCATGAGATCGTGTAACTCCCGGATACCGTAGGAGTGCTTTTGGTATACCAAACGTCACAACGTAACTGGGTGACTATAAAGGTAGACTACGGGTATCTCTGAAAGTGTCTGTTGGGTTGACATGGATCAAGACTGGGATTTGTCACTCCGTATGACGGAGAGGTATCACTGGGCCCACTCGGTAATGCATCATCATAATGAGCTCATAGTGACCAAGTGTCTGGTCACGTGATCATGCATTACGGTACGAGTAAAGTGACTTGCCGGTAACGAGATTGAACGAGGTATTGGGATACCGACGATCGAATCTCGGGCAAGTAACATATCGATTGAAAGGGAATTGCATACGGGGTTGATTGAATCCTCGACATCGTGGTTCATCCGATGAGATCATCGTGGAGCATGTGGGAGCCAACATGGGTATCCAGATCCCGCTGTTGGTTATTGACCTGAGAGTTGTCTCAGTCATGTCTGCTTGTCTCCCGAACCCGTAGGGTCTACACACTTAAGGTTCGGTGACGCTAGGGTTGTGAAGATATGTATATGCAGTAACCCGAATATTGTTCGGGGTCCCGGATGAGATCCCGGACGTCACGAGGAGTTCCGGAATGGTCCGGAGGTAAAGAATTATGTATAGGAAGTGCTGTTTCAGGCATCGGGACAAGTTTCGGGGTCATCGGTATTGTACCGGGACCACCGGAGGGGTCCCGTGGGCCCACCGGGTGGGGCCACCTGTCCCGGGGGGCCACATGGGCTGTAGGGGGTGCGCCTTGGCCTACATGGGCCAAGGGCACCAGCCCTACTAGGCCCATGCGCCTAGGGTTTCCACCAAGGAAGAGTCCAAGTGGTGGAAGGCACCCCTAGGTGCCTTGGGGGGGAGGGAAACCTCCCCTTGGCCGCCGGCCATAGGAGATTGGATCTCCTAGGCTGCGCACCACCCCCCCTTGGCACCCCTATATATAGTGGGGGAGAGGAGGGACTTCACACCCAGCCCCTGGCGCCTCCCTCTCTCCCCGTTACGTCTCTCCCTCGTAGTCTTGGCGAAGCCCTACTTCTGTGACGCCCTGCATCCACCACCACGCCGTCGTGCTGCTGGATCTTCATCAACCTCTCCTTCCCCCCTTGCTGGATCAAGAAGGAGGAGACGTCTCCCGTCCCGTACGTGTGTTGAACGCGTAGGTGCCGTCCGTTCGGCGCTTGGTCATCGGTGATTTGGATCACGTCGAGTACGACTACATCATCACCGTTCTTTTGAACTCTTCCGTGCGCGATCTACAAAGGTATGTAGATGCATCCAATGACTCGTTGCTAGATGAACTCCTAGATGATCTTGGTGAAACGAGTAGGAAAATTTTGTTTTCTCCAACGTTCCCCAACAGTGGCATCATGAGCTAGGTCTATGCGTAGTTCTTCTTGCGCGAGTAGAACACAATTTGTTGTGGGCGTAGATTTGTCAACTTTCTTGCCATTACTAGTCTTTTCTTGCTTCAGCTGTATTGTGGGATGAAGCGGGCCGGACCAACCTTACACGTACGCTTACGTGAGACCGGTTCCACCGACTAACATGCACTAGTTGCATAAGGTGGCTGACGGGTGTCTGTCTCTCCACTTTAGTTGGAGCGGATTCGATGAACAGGGTCCTTATGAAGGGTAAATAGAAGTTGACAAATCACGTTGTGGCTTTAACGTAGGTAAGAAGACGTTCTTGCTAGAGCCCTAATTCAGCCATGTAAAACTTGCAACAACAATTAGAGGACGCCTAACTTGTTTTTGCAGCAAGTGCTTTGTGATATGATATGGCCAAAGTTGTGATGAATGATGAATGATATATATGTGATGTATGAGATGTTCATGCTATTGTAATAGGAATCACGACTTGCATGTCGATGAGTATGACAACCGGCAGGAGCCATAGGAGTTGTCTTTATTCTTTTATATGACCTGCGTGTCATTAAGAAACGCCATGTAAATTACTTTACTTTATTGCTAAACGCGTTAGCCATAGTAGTAGAAGTAATAGTTGGCGAGCAACTTCATGGAGACACGATGATGGAGATCATGATGATGGAGATCATGGTGTCAAGCCGGTGACAAGATGATCATGGAGCCCCAAGATGGAGATCAAAGGAGCTATGTGATATTGGCCATATCATGTCACGTTTATTATTTAATTGCATGTGATGTTTATCATGTTTTGCATCTTGTTTACTTAGAACGACGGTAGTAAATAAGATGATCCCTCATAATAATTTCAAGAAGTGTTCCCCCTAACTGTGCACCGTTGCGACAATTCGCTGTTTCAAAACACCACGTGATGATCGGGTGTTTTATTCAGACGTTCACATACAACGGGTGTAAGACAGATTTACACATGCAAACACTTAGGTTGACTTGACGAGCCTAGCATGTACAGACATGGCCTCGGAACACAGAAGACCGAAAGGTCGAGCATGAGTCGTATAGAAGATACGATCAACATGAAGATGTTCACCGACGTTGATTAGTCCGTCTCACGTGATGATCGGACACGGTCTAGTTAACTCGGATCATGTAATACTTAGATGACTGGAGGGATGTCTAATCTAAGTGGGAGTTCATTAATAATTTGATTAGATGAACTTAATTATCATGAACTTAGTCTAAAATCTTTGCAATATGTCTTGTAGATCAAATGGCCAACGTAGTCCTCAACTTCAACGCGTCCCTAGAGAAAACCAAGCTGAAAGACGATGGCAGCAACTATACGGACTGGGTCCGGAACCTGAGGATCATCCTCATAGCTGCCAAGAAAGATTATGTCCTACAAGCACCGCTAGGTGATCCTCCCGTCCCACAGAACCAAGACGTTATGAACGCTTGGCAGACACGTGTTGACAACTACTCCCTCGTTCAGTGCGGCATGCTTTACAGCTTAGAGCCGGGGCTCCAAAAACATTTTGAGAGACATGGAGCATACGAGATGTTCGAAGAGCTGAAAATGGTTTTTCAAGCTCATGCCCGGATCGAGAGATATGAAGGCTCCGATAAGTTCTTCAGCTGTAAGATGGAGGAAAATAGTTCTGTCAGTGAGCACATACTCACTATGTCTGGGTTGCATAACCGCTTGTCTCAGCTGGGAGTTAATCTCCCGGATGATGCGGTCATTGACAGAATCCTCCAGTCGCTTCCACCAAGCTACAAGAGCTTCGTGATGAACTTCAACATGCAGGGGATGCAAAAGACCATCCCTGAGTTGTTCTCAATGCTGAAATCAGCGGAGGTAGAAGTCAAGAAGGAACATCAAGTGTTGATGATCAATAAAACCACTAAGTTCAAGAAAGGCAAGGGTAAAAAGAACTTCAAGAAGGACGGCAAGGAGGTTGCCGCGCCTGGCAAGCAAGCTGCCGGGAAGAAGCCAAAGAATGGACCCAAGCCCGAGACTGAGTGCTTTTATTGCAAGGGAAGCGGTCACTGGAAGCGGAACTGCCCTAAGTACTTAGCGGATAAGAAGGCCGGCAAAACAAAAGGTATATGTGATATACATGTAATTGATGTGTACCTTACTAGTGCCCGTAGTAGCTCCTGGGTATTTGATACCGGTGCAGTTGCTCACATTTGTAACTCAAAGCAGGGGCTGCGGAATAAGCGGAAACTGGCAAAGGACGAGGTGACGATGCGCGTCGGGAATGGTTCCAAGGTCAATGTGATCGCCGTCGGCACGCTGCCTCTGCATCTCCCTTCGGGATTAGTTTTAAACCTTAATAATTGTTATTTAGTGCCAGCTTTGAGCATGAACATTGAATCGGGATCTCGTTTAATTCGAGATGGCTACTCATTTAAATCCGAAAATAATGGTTGTTCCATTTTTATGAGAGACATGTTTTATGGTCATGCTCCTATGGTGAATGGTTTATTCTTTATGAATCTCGAACATGATGCTACACATGTTCATAATGTGAGTACCAAAAGAAGTAAGGTTGATAATGATAGTCCCACATACTTGTGGCACTGCCGCCTTGGTCACATAGGTGTCAAACGCATGAAGAAGCTCCATGCAGATGGACTTTTAGAGTCTCTTGATTATGAATCATTTGACACGTGCGAACCATGCCTTATGGGTAAAATGACCAAGACTCCGTTCTCAGGAACAATGGAGCGAGCAACTGACTTATTGGAAATCATACATACTGATGTGTGCGGTCCAATGAGTGTTGAGGCTCGCGGTGGCTATCGCTATGTTCTCACCCTCACTGATGATTTAAGTAGGTATGGGTATATCTACTTAATGAAGCACAAGTCTGAAACCTTTGAAAAGTTCAAGGAATTTCAGAGTGAGGTTGAAAATCAACGTGACAGGAAAATCAAGTTTCTACGATCAGATCGTGGAGGAGAATACTTGAGTCACGAGTTTGGCACACACTTAAGAAAATGTGGAATAGTTTCACAACTCACGCCGCCTGGAACACCTCAGCGTAACGGTGTGTCCGAACGTCGTAATCGCACTCTATTAGATATGGTGCGATCTATGATGTCTCTTACCGATTTACCGCTATCTTTTTGGGGCTATGCTTTAGAGACTGCCGCATTCACTTTAAATAGGGCTCCGTCGAAATCCGTTGAGACGACACCGTATGAATTATGGTTTGGGAAGAAACCTAAGCTGTCGTTTCTAAAAGTTTGGGGATGCGATGCTTATGTCAAGAAACTTCAACCTGAGAAGCTCGAACCCAAGTCGGAAAAATGCGTCTTCATAGGATACCCTAAAGAAACGATTGGGTATACCTTCTACCTAAGATCCGAAGGCAAGATCTTTGTTGCCAAGAATGGGTCCTTTCTAGAGAAAGAGTTTCTCTCGAAAGAAGTAAGTGGGAGGAAAGTAGAGGTTGATGAAGTATTACCTCTTGAACCGGAAACTGGCGCAACTCAAGAAAATGTTCCTGAGGTGCCTGCACCGACTAGAGAGGAAGTTAATGATAATGATCAAGATACTTCTGATCAAGCTCCTACTGAAATTCGAAGGTCCACAAGGACACGTTCCGCACCAGAGTGGTACGGCAACCCTGTCTTGGAAATCATGTTGTTAGACAACGGTGAACCTTCGAACTATGAAGAAGCGATGGCGGGCCCGGATTCCGACAAATGGCTAGAAGCCATGAAATCCGAGATAGGATCCATGTATGAAAACGAAGTATGGACTTTGACTGACTTGCCCGTTGAACGGCGAGCCATAGAAAATAAATGGATCTTTAAGAAGAAGACATACGCGTCTGTCTTCTTCTTAAAGATCCATTTATTTTCTATGGCTCGCCGTTCAACGGGCAAGTCAGTCAAAGTCCATACTTCGTTTTCATACATGGATCCTATCTCGGATTTCATGGCTTCTAGCCATTTGTCGGAATCCGGGCCCGCCATCGCTTCTTCATAGTTCGAAGGTTCACCGTTGTCTAACAACATGATTTCCAGGACAGGGCCGTACCACTCTGGTGCGGAACGTGTCCTTGTGGACCTATGAAGTTCAGTAGTAACTTGATCTAAAGTTTCGTGATCATCATCATTAACCTCCTCTCTAACCGGTGGAGGCACCACAGAAACATTTTCTTGAGCTGCGCTAATCTGATGTTCAAGAGGTAATACTTCATCAAGTTCCACTTTCCTCCCACTTACTTCTTTCGAGAGAAACTCTTTCTCCAGAAAGAGTCCGTTCTTGGCAACAAAGATCTTGCCTTCGGATCTTAGGTAGAAGGTATACCCAATGGTTTCCTTAGGGTATCCTATGAAGGCGCATTTTTCCAAGTTGGGTTCGAGCTTCTCAGGTTGAAGTTTCTTGACATAAGCATCGCATCCCCAAACTTTTAGAAACGACAGCTTAGGTTTCTTGCCAAACCATAATTCATACGGTGTCGTCTCAAAGGATTTAGACGGAGCCCTATTTAAAGTGAATGTAGCTGTCTCTAGAGCGTATCCCCAAAATGATAGCGGTAAATCGGTAAGAGACATCATAGACCGCACCATATCCAATAGAGTGCGATTACGATGTTCGGACACACCGTTACGTTGAGGTGTTCCAGGCGGCGTGAGTTGTGAAACGATTCCACATTTTCTTAAGTGTGTGCCAAATTCGTGACTCAAGTATTCTCCTCCACAATCTGATCGTAGAAACTTGATTTTCCTGTCACGTTGATTCTCAACCTCACTCTGAAATTCCTTGAACTTTTCAAAGGTTTCAGACTTGTGTTTCATTAAGTAGATATACCCATATCTACTCAGTCATCAGTGAGGGTGAGAACATAACGATAGCCACCGCGAGCCTCAACACTCATTGGACCGCACACATCAGTATGTATGATTTCCAATAAGTTGGTTGCTCGCTCCATTGTTCCTGAGAACGGAGTCCTGGTCATTTTACCCATGAGGCATGGTTCGCACGTGTAAAATGATTCATAATCACGAGACTCTAAAAGTCCATCAGCATGGAGCTTCTTCATGCGTTTGATACCTATGTGACCAAGGCGGCAGTGCCACAAGTATGTGTGACTATCATTATCAACCTTACATCTTTTGGTATTCACACTATGAATATGTGTAATATTACGTTCGAGATTCATTAAGAATAAACCATTGACCATCGGAGCATGACCATAAAACATATCTCTCATATAAATAGAACAACCATTATTCTCGGATTTAAATGAGTAGCCATCTCGTATTAAACGAGATCCTGATACAATGTTCATGCTCAAACTTGGCACTAAATAACAATTATTGAGGTTTATAACTAATCCCGTAGGTAAATGTAGAGGTAGCGTGCCGACGGCGATCACATCGACCTTGGAACCATTCCCGACGCGCATTGTCACCTCGTCCTTCGCCAGACTCCGTTTATTCCGCAGCTCCTGCTGTGAGTTACGAATATGAGCAACGACACCGGTATCAAATACCCAGGAGTTACTACGAGTACTGGTAAGGTACACATCAATTACATGTATATCAAATATACCTTTGGTGTTGCCGGCCTTCTTGTCCGCTAAGTATTTGGGGCAGTTCCGCTTCCAGTGACCCTTCCTTTTGCAATAAAAGCACTCAGTCTCGGGCTTGGGTCCATTCTTTGGCTTCTTCCCAGTAGCTTGCTTGCCGGGCGCGGCAACTCCTTTACCGTCCTTCTTGAAGTTCTTTTTACCCTTGCCCTTCTTGAACTTAGTGGTTTTATTCACCATCAACACTTGATGTTCCTTCTTGACTTCTACCTCTGCTGATTTCAGCATAGCAAATACTTCAGGAATGGTCTTTTCCATCCCCTGCATATTGAAGTTCATCACAAAGCTCTTGTAGCTCGGTGGAAGCGACTGAAGGATTCTGTCGATGACCGCGTCATCCGGGAGATTAACTCCCAGCTGAGTCAAGCGGTTATGCAACCCAGACATTTTGAGTTTGTGCTCACTGACAGAACTATTTTCCTCCATCTTACAGCTGAAGAATTTGTCGGAGACTTCATATCTCTCGATCCGGGCATGAGCTTGAAAAACCATTTTCAGCTCTTCGAACATCTCATATGCTCCATGTCTCTCAAAACGCTTTTGGCGCCCCGGCTCTAAGCTGTAAAGCATGCCGCACTGAACGAGGGAGTAGTCATCGGCACGTGTCTGCCAAGCGTTCATAACGTCTTGGTTCTGTGGGACGGGTGGATCACCTAGTGGTGCTTGCAGGACATATTCTTTCTTGGCAGCTATGAGGATGATCCTCAGGTTCTGGACCCAGTCCGTATAGTTGCTGCCATCGTCTTTCAGCTTGGTTTTCTCTAGGAACGCGTTGAAGTTGAGGACTACGTTGGCCATTTGATCTACAAGACATATTTGCAAAGGATTTAGACTAAGTTCATGATAATTAAGTTCATCTAATCAAATTATTGATGAACTCCCACTCAGATTAGACATCCCTCTAGTCATCTAAGTGTTACACGATCCGAGTCGATTAGGCCGTGTCCGATCATCACGTGAGACGGACTAGCCATCGTCGATGAACATCTTCTTGTTGATCGTATCTTCCATACGACTCGTGTTCGACCTTTCGGTCTCTGTGTTCCGAGGCCATGTCTGTACATGCTAGGCTCGTCAAGTTAACCCTAAGTGTTTTGCATGTGTAAAACTGTCTTACACCCGTTGTATGTGAACGTAAGGATCTATCACACCCGATCATCACGTGGTGCTTCGAAACGACGAACTTTAGCAACGGTGCACAGTTAGGGGAGAACACTTCTTGAAATTGTTGTAAGGGATCCTCTTATTTACTACCGTCGTTCTAAGCAAACAAGATGCGAAACATGATAAACATCACATGCAATCAAATAATAAACGTGACATGATATGGCCAATATCACATAGCTCCTTTGATCTCCATCTTGGGGCTCCATGATCATTTCGTCACCGGCATGACACCATGATCTCCATCATCATGATCTCCATCATTGTGTCTCCATGAAGTTGCTCGCCAACTATTACTTCTACTACTATGGCTAACGCGTTTAGCAATAAAGTAAAGTAATTTACATGGCGTTTCTCAATGACACGCAAGTCATACAAAAATAAAGACAACTCCTATGGCTCCTACCGGTTGTCATACTCATCGACATGCAAGTCGTGATTCCTATTACAATAGCATGAACAACTCATACATCACATATATATCATTCATCATTCATCACAACTTTGGCCATATCATATCACAAAGCACTTGCTGCAAAAACAAGTTAGACATCCTCTAATTGTTGTTGCAAGTTTTACGTGGCTGAAGTAGGGTTCTAGCAAGAACGTTTTCTTACCTACGTGAAAGCCACAACGTGATTTGTCACCTTCTATTTACCCTTCATAAGGACCCTTTTCATCGAATCCGTTCCAACTAAAGTAGGAGAGACAGACACCCGCGAGCCACCTTATGCAACTAGTGCATGTTAGTCGGTGGAACCGGTCTCACGTAAGCGTACGTGTAAGGTTGGTCCGGGCCGCTTCATCCCACAATACCGTTGAAGCAAGATAAGACTAGTAACGGCAAGAAAGTTGACAACATCTACGCCCACAATAAATTGTGTTCTACTCGCACAAGAAGAACTACGCATAGACCTAGCTCTGATACCACTGTTTGGGGAACGTTGCAGAAAACAAAATTTTTCTACGGTTTCACCAAGATCCATCTATGAGTTCATCTAGCAACGATTGATCGGATGCATCTACTTACCTTTGTAGATCGCGTGCGGAAGCGTTCAAAGAACGGGGTTGAGGTAGTCGAACACGACGTGATCCAAATCACCGGAGATCCTAGCACCGAACGGACGGCACCTCCACGTTCAACACACGTACGGTCAGCGTAACGTCTCCTTCTTCTTGATCCAGCAAGAGGGAAGGAGAGGTTGAGGAAGATGGCTCCAGCAGCAACACGAGGTGTGGTGATGGTGGAGCTGCAGTACTCCGTCAGGGCTTCGCCAAGCACTATGGAGGAGGAGGAGGTGTTGGAGAGGGAGAGGGAGGCAACCAAAGGCGTGGATGAAATGCCCTCCTTCCCCACTATATATAGGAGGGCCAAGGGGGGGCGCCGGCCCTAGGAGATCCAATCTCCTAAGGGGGGCGGCGGCCAAGGGAGGTTTCCCTCCCCCCAAGGCACCTAGGAGGTGCCTTCCCCTCCTAGAACTCTTTCCCCTTGAAACCCTAGGCGCATGGGCCTCTTGGGGCTGGTGCCCTTGGCCCATGTAGGCCAAGGCGCACCCCCTAAAGCCCATGTGGCCCCCCGAGACAGGTGGCCCCACCCGGTGGACCACCGGGACCCTTCCGGTGGTCCCGGCACAATACCGATGACCCCGAAACTTGTCCCGATGGCCGAAACAGGACTTCCCATATATAAATCTTTACCTCCGGACCATTCCGGAACTCCTGTGACGTCCGGGATCTCATCCGGGACTCCGAACAACATTCGGGTTACTGCATATACATATCCGTACAACCCTAGCGTCACCGAACCTTAAGTGTGTAGACCCTACGGGTTCGGGAGACATGCAGACATGACTAAGACGCTCTCCGGTCAATAACCAACAGCGGGATCTGGATACCCATGTTGGCTCCCACATGCTCCTCGATGATCTCATCGGATGAACCACGATGTCGAGGATTCAAGCAACCCCGTATACAATTCCCTTTGTCAAGCGGTATGTTACTTGCCCGAGATTCGATCGTCGGTATCCCAATACCTCGTTCAATCTCGTTACCGGCAAGTCACTTTACTCGTACCGTAATGCATGATCCCGTGACCAGACACTTGGTCACTTTGAGCTCATTATGATGATGCATTACCGAGTGGGCCCAGTGATACTTCTCCGTCATACGGAGTGACAAATCCCAGTCTTGATCCGTGTCAACCCAACAGACACTTTCGGAGATACCTGTAGTGCACCTTTATAGTCACCCAGTTACGTTGTGACGTTTGGTACACCCAAAGCACTCCTACGGTATCCGGGAGTTACACGATCTCATGGTCAAAGGAAAAGATACTTGACATTGGAAAAGCTCTAGCAAACGAACTACACGATCTTGTGCTATGCTTAGGATTGGGTCTTGTCCATCACATCATTCTCCTAATGATGTGATCCCGTTATCAATGACATCCAATGTCCATAGTCAGGAAACCATGACTATCTGTTGATCAACGAGCTAGTCAACTAGAGGCTTACTAGGGACATGTTGGTGTCTATTATTCACACATGTATTACGATTTCCGAATAATACAATTATAGCATGAATAAATACAATTATCATGAACAAAGAAATATAATAATAATGCTTTTATTATTGCCTCTAGGGCATATTTCCAACAGAGGCCCCGCAGCCAAAAAGTGCCACAGATCCGACTGAAGTTGAAGTTCCAGCTATGGTCGACGTGGTCATGGAAGTCTTGATCATCACTCCCGACTGGACAGTACCGTACATCGCGTACATCCTAAGGAAAGAAGTCCTAGAGGATGAGGAAGAGGCTCGACAGATCGTCCGTCGATCCAAGGCCTTTACAGTCATAAAGGGACAGTTGTATAGAGAAAGCGCGACTGGAGTCAGTCAGAAGTGTATAACACCAGAAGAAGGTCAAATGATCCTTGATGATATCCACTCGGGGACCTGTGGTCATCATGCGTCCTCTCAGACCATTGTGGCCAAAGCATACTGAGCAGGATTCTACTGGCCAAGGGCCAATGAAATGGCAAAAGAGATAGTCGACAAATGTGAAGGATGTCAGTATTACTCCAATATGTCGCACAAGCCCGCGTCAGCTCTGAAAACTATTCCACTTGTCTGGCCCTTCGCTGTTTGGGGGCTGGATATGGTTGGACCACTGAGAACAGGCAGGAGCGGCTTCACTCATGTGCTAGTAGCAGTCGACAAGTTCACCAAATGGATTGAAGCTAAGCCTATCAAGAATCTTGATGCTTGCACTGCTATCAGTTTCATCAGAGAGTTGATATTCAGATATGGAGTTCCGCACAGCATCATCACTGACAATGGGTCATACTTCGATTCCGACAAATTCAGGGCCTTTTGCGCCTCTCAGGGCACATGAGTCGACTACGCTTCGGTCGCTCACCCCCAGTTGAATGGACAAGCGGAAAGAGCAAACGGCCTAATTCTCAAAGGGATGAAACCTCGATTGATGCGCGATCTCAAGCACGCAGCAGGTGCATGGGTCAACGAGCTTCCATCAGTCCTTTGGGGATTGAGGACAACCCCGAACCGATCGACCGGAAGAACCCCATTCTTTCTGTTCTACGGAGCCGAAGCAGTCTTGCCAAGTGACCTGCTTCACAACGCCCCTCGAGTCGAACTCTACTCCAAAGATGAAGCAGAAGAAGCCCGGCAGGACGCAGTCGACCTCCTGGAAGAAGAAAGAGAAATGGCCATGATCCGATCGACCATCTATCAGCAAGACCTGCGTCGATTCCATGCCAGAAATGTGAAGAGTCGAGCCTTCCAAGAAGGAGACTTAGTCCTCCGAGTGGATCAGCAGAAACCACACAAACTGGCTCCTACTTGGGAAGGCCCCTTCATAGTCACCAGAGTCCACCACAATGGAGCGTACCACCTCTATAATGTCGATCGCTAGATTGATGAGCCACGAGCCTGGAATGCGGAGCTACTCCGCCTGTTTATACTTGAATCCTCACTCGGATGAGATGTAATAAAAAAAAACTCCTATAGTTTATTTATCAAAGACAAGAGCGTTATAATTTTCCCAGTGATTGTTATTGTTTTTGTTTGCGTGAGAAATGCCACAGTGGGTGGCTTAGCTGCGAATCCGTTTCGCCTAAGTTTGTAAAAATAATTTCCTACCGAGTGGTGAGCCAGCCTCCCACTCGGGGGCTTAGCGGCGAACCCGTTTCGCCTAAGTATTTGAAAATCCTACCGAGTGGTGAGCCAGCCTCCCACTCAGGGGCTTAGCTGCAGTCCAGTACTCGCCTAAGTATTTGAAAATCCTACCGAGTGGTGAGCGACCCTCCCACTCGGGGGCTTAGCTGCAGTCCAGTACTCGCCTAAGTATTTGAAAATCCTACCGAGTGGTGAGCCAGCCTCCCACTCGGGGGCTTAGCTGCAGTCCAGTACTCGCCTAAGTATTTGAAAATCCTACCGAGTGGTGAGCGACCCTCCCACTCGGGGGCTTAGCTGCAGTCCAGTACTCGCCTAAGTATTTGAAAATCCTACCGAGTGGTGAGCCAGCCTCCCACTCGAGGGCTTAGCTGCAATCCAGTACTCGCCTAAGTATTTGAAAATCCTACCGAGTGGTGAGCCAGCCTCCCACTCGGGGGCTTAGCTGCAGTCCAGTACTCGCCTAAGTATTTGAAAATCCTACCGAGTGGTGAGCGACCCCCCCACTCGGGGGCTTAGCTGTAGTCCAGTACTCGCCTAAGTATTTGAAAATCCTACTGAGTGGTGAGCCAGCCTCCCACTCGGGGGCTTAGCTGCAGTCCAGTACTCGCCTAAGTATTTGAAAATCCTACCGAGTGGTGAGCGACCCTCCCACTCGGGGGCTTAGCTGCAGTCCAGTACTCGCCTAAGTATTTGAAAATCCTACCGAGTGGTGAGCCAGCCTCCCACTCGGGGGCTTAGCTGCAGTCCAGTACTTGCCTAAGTATTTGAAAATCATACCGAGTGGTGAGCGACCCTCCCACTCGGGGGCTTAGCTGCAGTCCAGTACTCGCTTAAGTATTTGAAAATCCTACTAAGTGGTGAGCGACCCTCCCACTCGGGGGCTTAGCTGCAGTCCAGTACTCGCCTAAGTATTTGAAAATCCTACCGAGTGGTGAGCGACCCTCCCACTCGGGGGCTTAGCTGCAGTCCAGTACTCGCCTAAGTATTTGAAAATCCTACCGAGTGGTGAGCGACCCTCTCACTCGGGGGCTTAGCTGCAGTCCAGTACTCGCCTAATTATTTGAAAATCCTACCGAGTGGTGAGCGACCCTCCCACTCGGGGGCTTAGCTGCAGTCCAGTACTCGCCTAAGTACGAAACACATCTCAATCCTCAAGGACGACGAGGTGCAGGTCAACTGCCACCTTCTCCTTGGGAGCTTCGCCACAAATACAACATGCGCTCCATCCCGCTCCGCAAGGATGACGAGGTGCAGGTCGACTGCCACCTTCTCCTTGGGAGCTTCGCCACAAATACAACGTGCGCTCCATCCCTCTCCGCAAGGACGACGAGGTGCAGGTCGACTGCCACCTTCTCCTTGGGAGCTTCGCCACAAATACAACGTGCGCTCCATCCCGCTCCGCAAGGACGACGAGGTGCAGGTCGACTGCCACCTTCTCCTTGGGAGCTTCGCTACAAATACAACATGCTCTCCATCCCACTCTGCAAGGACGACAAGGTGCAGGTCGACTGCCACCTTCTCCTTCGGAGCTTCGCCACAAATACAACATGCGCTCCACCCCACTCCTCAAGGACGACGAGGTGCAGGTCGACTGTCACCTTCTCCTTAGGAGCTTCGCCACAAATACAACGTGCGCTCCATCCCGCTCCGCAAGGACGACGAGGCGCAGGTCGACTGCCACCTTCTCCTTGGGAGCTTCGCCACAAATACAATGTGCACTCCATCCCACTCCGCAAGGACGACGAGGTGCAGGTCGACTGCCACCTTCTCCTTGGGAGCTTCGCCACAAATACAACGTGCGCTCCATCCCTCTCCCAAGGACGACGAGGTGCTGGTCTACTGCCACCTTCTCCTTGGGAGCTTCGCCACAAATACAATGTGCGCTCCATCACCGACCCGCAAGGATGACGAGGTGCAGGTCGACTGCTACCTTCTCCTTCGGAGCTGCGCCACAAATACAAAATCTGTCTCGAGTGAAGAATGATTTCCACTCGACAGAGGATTCATGAAGATATTCAACGATAAACCAAGTTCAGATAAATCCTAAAGGTTCCGGACCATAGATCGAAGTGCTCGGGCATTTAGCCCGAAAGAGTTTAACGGTTACAGAAACCACTCGGCATTCCGAGGCAAATTTAAGGTGAGGCATAAAAGTTTGTTCACTCCGCGGGAGGAGGACTAGCAGGCTCGACGAACTCGTCTAGGTTGACGCCGTCGGCGATCCGAGTGGCTGCAGCGATGAAAGTCTCCATAAAATATCAGAAGTCATGCTTCTGGGTGTTGGCTACCTTGATTGCTGCCAGCTTATCTTGCCGCACCTCCTTGCAATGGACACGAACCAAAAACAGAGCCACATCAGCACCACACCGGGCAGAAGATTTCTTCCACTCCTGCACTCGGTCAGGGATCTCGTTAAGTCGAGTCATCAGGGACTAAAGATCATCCTGGAGCGTGGCCTCCGGCCAAAGTGTCGGGTCGATCCGTGACGTGGCGACCTTCAGTCGAGCCAAGTAGTCCACAACACCGTCGATGCGGGATTCTAGTCGGAGCAGATTCATGACAGTTTCATCTTTCATGGGAGAATTGATTGGGTCCAAACCTGGCTCAATCCGCCTAGTCTCCTCCTCGAAGTTCTGGCAAAACTCTTCATTTACGATCCAAGGATAAGTCAATTTTCGTACGCTGAGTCAACAAAAAAAAACTAGTCGGAACAAAATGTGTACCTTCAAGCTTGATGAACAACTTCTTGGCAAGGCTCCTCAGATAGCTCTCCAGATCGTCCCTCCTGCGAGCGATGCCTTCCATCTTCTCGTACAGGTTGAGATTGTCCTTCTTCAAGCGCGTGCACTCCTTGTTGGCTTCGTTCAGAGCAGATTTCATCTTGGTATTCTCTTCTTCCAACTGGCCGATCGAAGCCAGTTTCTGTTCAGCCAGAGCGGTCCTGTCATCAGCTTCCTTTTGAGCAGCAGCTAAATCCTGATCCTTCTTCGCCAGAGCTTCTCTTAGTTTTTCTGCAAAGAAATGACGCTTGATTCAGAAAGAGCAAAAGGGTACTCAAGCCTAAGACAAACCAGTCAACAAACTCATCTTACCATTGGCGCCGTCCTTGGCCTTTTGCAGCTCTGTCTTGGCCAGCTCCAAGTCAAGGTTCAGTTGGATCTGCTGTTTCTCCAAGTTAGCAAAGCGAGCTCCAAGATCACAAGATTTCTGCAATCAAAGAGGAGAAGTTATTTTACAGCGAAAAACAACAAAGACAATAAGTACTAAGACTACGGTCGACTGCCCGCAGTCCACCATAGTCTTGGGGACTACACCCAGTGGGTGCACTTTGCGTGCCCCCACCGGTTCTGGTCCCACTCGACCGGCCCGCCGGAGTCGAGTGCAAGGAGTAAAAAAAAGGGGAGAGAGAAAGAAGAACTCAGACCACAGTCGACTGCCAGCAGTCGACCGCGGTCTCGGGGACTACACCCAGTGGGTGCACTTTGCGTGCCCCCACCGGTTCTGATCCCACTCGACCAGACCGAGTCGAAGAGACAAACTACCAGTTCAGTTTACACTCGACAAAATACAAAGACTACAGTCGACTGCCAGCAGTCCACCGTAGTCTCGGGGACTACACCTAGTGGGTGCACTTAGCGTGCCCCCACTAGTTCAAAAAATTTAATCGAGGGACCCAGTGGGTGTACAGATGCAAAGATTTTCGGAAAGAGTCTTCAGATAGTATATCCTAACAGAACAAGCGGTGACCAACCAACCTGAACGTTGCTTTGGAGAGCTGAGCTAGCGTCGTAGGCGGCCTGACTGGCGTCCCGCACCATCTTCATCTTCTCCATCATGATGCCCGCCTGGCGTATGACTTCCTTGGCAGCATTCACTTCGTCCTCTGGGACATGATGGGTCGCAAAAATTGAAGGTGGGTCGACAGAAGCCTGAGCAGTCGACGAAGAAGGCAAGGCACTCGACAGTGGCACAGCGAATGTAATAGAACCCCGATTGGCGTCGCCAGTGTCCCTCGGCGTCGACTGTGCCACCTTGCTTGCAGGAGCTTGCCTATTCTTCCTCGCCAAAGGCCTGTCGGGCTCTTCATCATCATCGGGGAGGTCGATAATGTTGGGAGTTGTGCAAAGTTCAATCGCCGAAATCACATCACCCAATGGTGCACATTGCAGTTGAGTCGACCAAATAAAGACAGAATGGCAGAAATCATACCCATATTGGAAGTGACCACATCCTCCATTACCTCATCCTCGTCCCTGTAAGCTGAGGTCCCGGAAGTAGCAGCACTGCCAGTTCCAAAGTTCGTCTGGTTAAAACAAGAAAAACAAACAGCGCGGGGCGTTGAGTGAATACAAAGGGAAACACTCACGCGGAAGCGACGTGGATGTCAATCTTAATCTTCGGCAACGCCTTCCGAGTCTTCGGCTCTACAACTTTGGGATGCTTTGGCGCTTTTTTGGTCGGGGTTGGTGAAGAGATCCGAGGACGATTTGAAGACTGACCAGCCTGAGCAGTTGCCTTTTCGCGGGCGCTCGGTCGTTCTTGGTCAAGCTTGGATCGCCTCTCCCTGCGAGGAGGCGACTCGACTTCTTCTTCGTCACTTGAGTCATCGCTTTCTCCGTCCCCTTCACCGTCAGAAGTCCATTCGCCACTATCGCCGCCGCTCGCCTCCCCTTCCAGATCTTGCTCTTGCTCTCCATTGGGCATTGAGTACATTTCGATAAGGGCCTGAAAGAAAGCAGGAAGAATAAAGTCAGTCGACGCGGTATAGACGGCTGCGCGAGTGAATTCAGATTACAATCAAAACCTCGGAATCGGACCTTCTCTGGTGCATGGGACTGGTCGAATGGAGGAACTCTCCTGGCTCCCCTGGGGTTGTCCTTGTTTCCGGTCATGCCCGACAGCCACTTCTCCAGTGTGTCGTCATCGACCTCCTCTGGGTGAATCCGAGTGGAGTCGTCAAGACCCGAATACATCCACATCGGATGGTCTCGAGCTTGAAGAGGCTGGATGCGCCGCTGAAAGAAGACCTCCAAGAGATCCATACAGGTGACCCCATCACGGATAAGCTGGACCACCCGCTCGACCAGCACCCTCACCTGCGCCTTCTCCTCCGGGAGCACCTTCAAAGAGAAGGGTTTCCTCACTCGGTCCATGGTAAAAGGAGGGAGGCCAGTCGACTGGCCTGGCGTCGACTGGTCTTTGCAGTAAAACCAGGTTGACTGCCATCCGCGAACCGAGTTGGGAAGAATCATGGCCGGAAAGGAACTTTTCCCTCTCATCTGAACACCAAGATCCCCACACATCTGAATCACTTGAGTTCTCTCGTCACTCGGATTGGCCTTTTTCACCGTCTGAGAGCGACAAGTGAAAATGTGCTTGAAAAGACCCCAATGAGGCCGGCAACCCAGGAAATTCTCGCACAAAGAAACGAAAGCGGCGAGATAAACGATTGTGTTGGGAGTGAAGTGGTGGAGTTGTGCCCCAAAGAAGTTTAGAAATCCCCAAAAGAAAGGGTGAGGAGGCAAGGAAAATCCACGGTCGACGTGTGTGGCAAGGAGAACGCGCTCACCCTCCCGAGGTTGCGGCTCGGATTCCTTCCCCGGAAGCCGCGCCGATTCATGGGGGATCAGCCCTCCTTCGGCTAGGTCGTCGAGATCCTCTTGGGTGATCGTCGAGCGGATCCAGTCGCCCTGGATCCAGCCCTTCGGCAGGCCGGTTCGCAAAGAAGATCCGCCCCGACTGGTCGCCTTCCCCTTCGCCTTTGCCGTCGCCTTCTTCGCCCGCTCCAGAGCCGCCGTATTCTGCTTCCCCATCGTTGCCGGCGAGACGCGTACGGAGCGGTGGCGCAGGGGCGAGAGAGAGCGCGACGAAGGAGCCTGAAGAGGAGAAGAGATAATGGGGACGCACTGTTCAAGAGACCCCGGTCCAATGCCTTATATGAGGCCGCTTCCGAGTGGCTGACTGGTAGGCCCGGGCGGTCCTGTCAAATCCCGTAACAATCGCGCGCGCGATACGTGGCGAAAAAGGTGGCGCGGGGATCGAGGCGGCTCCGCCCTATCTCATCCGATTACTGCGGCCTTCCCCGTCCCGCGCGCTTCCCAAAATTCGGATCCCGCGGAATCTGCGGGCAGCAGAACAACTTGTCAGACCGAAGATCTCCTCCACACCGTCACTCGGAGCCTCTCAAGTAAAGAAACTCACTCGACAAAAAACTAAGAATGGATCAAGGCGACTGAAAAGGAAGTTGCTGTCATCACCTAGGTTCATTGATCCGAAACAAGATATGCTCATGGCATGAAAAATGAGTCGGAGAAGTGCTCAACTCCTTCCCACTCAAACCTCGATCCATTCGGGGGCTAATGATGAAGCTATGTACCTAGGGTAGGGTCATGGACCTGTCCCAGCTGCCCTACCCAAGGACATCTCAAGAAGAAATCACCTTTCAATCGACTTGGAGGTGTTTCACTCGACAGACTCGAAGACACTCGACCAAGAAGCAATCACTCGACCAAGGTCCAATCACTCGACGGCCAGGAGACCTAAAGGCACTCCGCACGCTAACGGTCGGTTATTAAGTAGCTTTTATGGTCATCATAGCACTTTATTAGGGGCGTTACCAGTAACGCCCGACATTAATGTATTTAAAACCCTGCACAACTAAGGGCCGGAGGGGTCCGGCGAACTCTATATAAGCCACTCCCTCCTCAGTGTAAAGGGTTCGCACCCCTGTAATTCATACACGCATAATCCAGTCGACCGCCTCCGGGCTCCGAGATGTAGGGCTATTACTTCCTCCGAGAAGGGCCTGAACTCGTAAACCTCGTGTGCTTACAACTTCTCCATAGCTAAGATCTTGCCTCTCCATTCTTACCCCCCTACATTACTGTCAGACTTAGAACCACGACACCCGCCATGCAGCACCCACCGCCCACTCCACGCGCGATCCCAACAACCAATCCCCACTCGCCCGGTGCAACCAGCCAATCCGCGCGCCCTCCTGGATCCCCCGTGTTCCCCACTCCCACCCAATCCGCGCGCGGGCAGCTGCTCGCCAGCCGCGACACCACCACACCCATCCCCCGCTCGTGACTCTGCATGCACGCTCATGCCCTGCGCCTCCCCCACGTCCCTTGGGATCACCCCGCCATGCAGCCCCCATGCACGCGCGCCCCCTGCTACGTCTGCCCTTCCTCCTCGGGCCGTCGCCGTAGTACCCCCTGCCAACCTCCACGGCATGCGTACCCGTGCCAAATCCGGCTTCGCCCAACCCAAAGCTCTCACCACTTCCTCTCCAGCTTCTGTGTCCTCCGCTATCATCCCCATCCCTTCCTCTTACCGTGTTGCCCTCAAAGATCCCAACTGGGCCAACGCTATGCAAGAAGAATATGATGCACTGATGTGGAATAACACTTGGAGTTTAGTGTCACGTCCTGCAGGTATCAATGTCGTCATAGGGAAGTGGATATTCCGGCACAAGTACAACTCCGACGGCTCCCTCGCTCGCTACAAAGCGCGGTGGGTCTTGCGTGGCTTCACACAACAGGCCGGCCTCGACTACGATGAGACGTTCAGCCCTGTCGTCAAGACGGCGACCATCCGCACCGTGCTCAGTCTTGCGGCAGGGCGCGGGTGGCCTATTCATCAACTCGACGTCAAGAATGCCTTTCTTCATGGCCGCCTCGCCGAGACCGTCTACAGCGCTCAACCTTCCGGCTTCACCGACTCTTCCTCGCCCTCGCACGTGTGCCGGCTGAACCGCTCTCTCTACGGCCTCAAGCAGGCACCGCGGGCGTGGTTCACCCACTTCACCACGCACCTCCGTACCCTCGGCTTCGTCGCGTCGAAGGCGGACTCTTCACTGTTCGTCCTTCGCCGTGGTTGAGCAGCTCGCCTACCTGCTGCTGTACGTGGACGACATCATCCTCACCGCCAGCTCGGGTGCCGTCCTCCACTCCGTGATCCAGGCGCTCCATCGAGAGTTCGCGATGACGGACCTCGGCGCGCTTCAACACTTCCTCGGTATCAACGTCACCACCACGGCTCGCGGTCTCTTCCTCTCCCAGGAACAGTACGCCTTGGAGATCCTCGATCGCGCCGGGATGCTCAAATGTAAGCCGCTCACCATGTCGGTCGACACACTCGCCAAGCTCTCCACCGACGATGGGCCGCTCTTCCATGACCCATCCCTCTACCACAGCTTGGCCGGTGCTCTCCAGTACCTGACGTTGACGCGTTCGGACCTCTCCTACGCGGTACAACAGTGTTGTCTGTTTATGCATGCACCGCGGGATTGCCACTACCAGCTTGTCAAACGGATTCTCCGGTACGTTCGCGGGATGACACAACTCGGTCTTCAGATCCACCGCGACGCCTCCACCGAGCTCACTGCCTACTCCGACGCCGACTAGGCCGGCTGCCCCGACACACGGAAGTCCACCTCGGGCTTTTGTGTCTTCCTCGGCAGCAACCTCCTCACTTGGTCTTCGAAGCGCCAGAGCACTGTCTCTCGGTCCAGCGCCGAGGCCGAGTACCGCGCGGTTGTCAATGCCGTCGCTGAGGCAGTGTGGCTGCGCCAGCTTCTTGGAGACCTTCACCAACACCCCTCACAAGCTACCGTGGTCTACTGCGACAACGTCAGCGCCGTCTACATGTCCAGCAACCCAGTGCAACACCAACGTACGAAGCACATTGAGATCGATCTCCACTTTGTACGGGAGCTTGTTGCACTGGGCGAGATCTGGGTTCTTCATGTGCACAAGCTCCCAGTTCGCGGACATCTTCACGAAAGGGCTGCCGATGCGCATCTTCACCGACTTTCGTTCCAGCCTCAACATTGGCGAGCCCCATGTTCAGGCTGCGGGGGGGGGGGGGGGGGGGGGGGGTGTTCGACTGCACGCACTCTCCAGTCATCAGGTGGCTAAACCACCTTACCGGGTCTGCTGCTGGGCTAAACGGCCAGCCCCTCTCTCTCGCTCAACGTGCGTCTGCACGTCCTGCATGCTAGGCATGCCGATCCAACCTCTCACCCCACCTCTCTGTACTCTACTGATGTACCCTATATAAGCCCATCGAGGCCATGTAATACAACGTGTGAGAGTAATACAATCCAACTTTAAGCTGCACTGCAGACTATGTTATCAATTTCACTTGAAATGTATTTGAGAACTATGCCTATGCTCCTGAATTCGAAAAACATAAGTGAAAATTTGTAGAGATTATGATCCTCTCATTCTCCAACTGCAAATATGTAGATTTTGGGGATCGGAACCATCTTTTAAGTTGCGCTGCAGACTATGCTTATCAATTTGAGTTGAAATGAAATAGGGATCTATGCTCCTCGATTCGAAAAAGAAACTGAGAATATTTTGACCTTCAGATAATTTTTGATTTTTCTGATCCTACTTGTGTACACCAGGCTTCCAGTTCCAGATGAATGCCCGGACGAATGCTCCAGCAACCATGGTTTATCTAAATCTAATGGGTTGATGGATATGCAGGTTGAGCAGGAGAAAAGAATCCAGCAGCTTAAGACCATATACAGCCGGACATAGCAAATATGACCCCTTAAACGCCCGCGGACATGCCCGGCCAGTGACCGAAAATATCCGTTTTGAGCCCCTATTTATATGTTCGCACAACCACACTTGTCATTTCTCTTCTCATATGGCTGGTCACTTGCACGTGATTGGTGGAGATGAAGAGAGAGAGAAATAAAAGAATGAATAAATAAAAAGAAAAGATGGTCCAAGGTGAGGCCGTGTCCTACGTGCACGGGCATGTCCGCGAGCCCTCATATCCTTCCCATATTTGAGTTGGATATGAGGGTTCACGGACAGGCCGGGCGTATAGGGATGATATGAGAAGTCTGGTTGAGTCACGTTTTTCCTTCTCTTTCCTGTCCGATCACTGACCAAGCACGTACGCGGGCATATGAGGGATGTTTTGATGTGTCCGGCTTAGATTCTGGAAGGACCATATTGGAGCATTCGAGCAGGAAATAGCGTCAGTCAAGCGTGAAACTGAAGAAATGCATCCTGCATATGAGCATGCTGTGGGCGTAAGTGACTTTTTCTATCTCAATTTTTTTCTTAAGAATGAACTGCATTAAGAATCTAAGTATCTAACTGTGTCTTGTTTGCAGAATATCCTGAGGTATTTCAAACCTCCTCGTGATGATTCAGGTTTTGTCTTACCAGAGGGTACAGAACGGATAGCTTTGTTTCGGGAACGTGAAAAGATTTTTGTAAAGAGGAATATATTGATGTCGCGAAGATACCAATTACACACAGTCTCTGCACCTACAAGATGTCGCGAACACCTTGACCTTCTCCACCGCAGTCTCCATCATGGAAATCAACAAGTCGACATGTCCCAAGGTGTCATCAAGCAACAAAGCTTCGCACCACATCCTCAGAACCACGTAGGTTGATACGGACGTGCACGACGGGAATCTAACCGATCCAGATATCCTGAGCAAGATCTCTGGTGGCCGTTTCAGAACACTTCGATGGCCAAATCAAGGAAGACCGATCATGCAGGACGTTGTCATGATGCGAGAAGAGAACGAGGACGGCCTCCTTATGCAAGCAAAACCAGCAGCCCCTACGCCGGTGGTCAGAGCAGCAGAGGAGAAAACTGCCACAGCACCTCCACGCCCGGAACACTCCATCCAGAGCAGGCCCAGCCAGCCCTGATCGGGAAAAGCAAATATATGTAGATGCTTCTTCACAACAAAATTCAGTTCTGATACAGTTTGGTTATTCCATGATTTGTTTAGCTGCGTCCCTCATAAGCGTCTAGGTTGAATGCATCTTGTTTCGATGTTCCAAGATCTCCTCACATGTTAGCTGTTCCAAGATCGATCGCCTCACCTGTTACCTGACTATTCTAGCCTTCTATGGTGTTTTTGGATTTCCTGTGGAATGTTACTTTTTCCTGTGACACTAGCAATATGAGCACAAGAGCTTAATCGGAATTGACAATGGTGGAGGTAGCAACACGTGTGTTGTGGAAGCATGTAATGGATGGATGTATGCTCTACTAAGAAATGTATTGAGATATTAATTAGCCGGTTCGCTTTGGATTCTCTACCAATATATTGAAAATATTGGCAAATGCAGACTGCTATATTGATGAACTAGGACGATATATACCCTGCTTAAACATTGATGAAATTCGACTCCTAACTGCTACAAGCCTACAATCTTTCAATTCAGCATTTCTTTGCAATCTGCACACGCGGGACATGAATATATGATGCTATGCGTTGGCTAGTTAGCAATAAAATGTGAAGAAGCTTAATTAGCATGTTAGATACATGAATATAATCTCACAGGAATGCTATGCGTTGGCTAGTTAGCAATAAAAATGTGAAGGGGCTTAACATGCGTGATGCATCTCCAATCTGTATATAAGCTAGGGCTTCCTGGCAGTTGATTCAGACTTAGAGGAGAGATGATTACTTTTTGGCTAGAAGAGTACTCGAGATTTCTGTTCACTGGGATATTAGAGGAAACCAAACGCACGGTGTGGCCCCTAAGCTGGAGGGTTGGCTTTTTGTTGCTGTAGACCTCATAGTGCTCATAGGAGTAAATTGCATAAAACCACCACTTTGAGGGCTAGGTTTGCAAAAATCACTAGGATACAGATTCGCTGCAGACAACACCACGTCTAGCGTAATTCTTTTGCAAAAACCACTGATCGGCGGATCGGGCCGTGTTAAGTGAGTTTATGACAGCCGGGGCCCGTCTTTCGCCTACGTGGCACTCCAGGCCATCCCGACAGCCGGCAGACGGCGTTAGACGGCGCCGTTCAGTCCTAGTAGCCAAAAGCGCCAACCGTTACTCCTTCTCCACTCTGCTGCTCGCTCTCTTCTCGCTCTCGCTCTGTTCTTGGTCGCCGCACCCGTCGCCGCCGCGCCGCGCCGCCGCCGCAGCGCCATGGTGTCGTGGAGTGATGGGTCGGATAGCAGCGAGCACACCAGGCAGTACATGAGCTCAGATTCCGACGACAGCACCATTAAGGTCAGTTCTCAGAGTTAGGGTTAGGGTTTGATATTTGGGGATTTTTGGAATGAGCTTCTTTTCAATCATTGGACCAAATCTCTGTCATTCCTTTGCACTCCAGGTTCCTGCTAGCACCGAAGACTCAGATTTCGAGGGCCCTGAGACAGATATGTATGTTTTGTGCCATGGACACGGGAAGGCAGCAGAAAGGCGTGTTGCTTTCGAAGGGATTCACACTGGCAGGAGGTTTCTTTGTTGTGCAGAGAAGGTATGGTTCCAGCTGAACTAATTGGAACTTGTGGATTTACCAAACAGATATGTCATTTGTTTACCATGGATATGTACTGTGGAAGCAGTCATTGTATCATATTGTGAGGTTAGGACAGTGGATGCAGTCATTGTTTACTGTGGAAGCAGGCATTGTATTATACTGTGAAGTTTGAACAGTGGATTCATTAATTGTTTACTCTGCCAGCATTGTTTAGTCTGGTTCTGGCAACATTGTTTAGTTAGGTCATTTTGTTAACTCTGTCAGGTTAGCATATTTTAAGAGTAGATGCATGGGTTGGCAGACCAGCATTTTTTAGTTTGGATCTGGCAATATTGTTTAGTCAGGTCATTTTTTAACTCTGCCATGTTAGCTTATTTTAGGACAGAATATTCATGGGTTAGCACACCAGCATTGTTTACTTAGTAGTTGTTTATTTTAGAGCATGATCTGAATTTTAGTATAAAGTAATCTAGCCTATCATTGTAAGCAAGTCACTGTTATGTAATTCATTTTGTTAATACTCTTTTTCCAGGAAGGTAAAAACTGTGGACTAGTAGAATGGATTGATCCATCTTGGCCCACTACCCTTGAGAATGCACTGTCCAAGTTGTGGTCTATGTATGAACAGAGTAAGATGGACAGGAATGAGGAATGTCTGATGCATTCATTTACTGTTCATGACCTGACACAAGAGAAGAAGAAACTCCAGGACAGCTATGAGAAGTTGGTTGAAGATGTCAATGCACTTATGGATGCCCAGGAGCAGAGGGCAGTGATAGAAAGGAAAGATGCTGAAACAACCAAGTTGCAAGAGAAGTATGACACTTTGAAGAACATAGCAGCTGCTCAAGGTACTGTCATTAGGAACATGAAGTTGAAGATAGCTGAAGAGAAGAAGAATTTGCAGGTCCACATTGATGAGCTCAAGAAGATAGTTGAAGCGAGCAATGTGAAGCTGGAGGGCATCAAGGCCATCATAAATGGATAAGCAGTGCAAGAGAAGAATGGGCAATATCATTTGGCATTTGCTGACCTTTTGCAGGGTGTGGTTTGGCATTTGTTGTAATGATAGTAGTTTAAATTCTATTAACTATGAGTACTCCTGAACTATGGATATGTAATCTTAAGTAAGATGTTTGCATTTGAACTAGTGCTGAATGTGGTGCTATTTGAACTAGCGATGAATGTCAAACTATGATTATGTATGGATTTGAACTAGTGCTGAATTTGGTGGTATTTAGAGCTGGTTAATGTTATCTTAAGTAATCTGTTTGCAAATGATGATTTTTGCTTTAGTATGTTCCTGTTCAACTGATGATTCTGAGTTAAGTAGGGTCAATTAGGGTTGTTTTTGGCTTTTTATCGACGCCGAGGCATCAACTAGGTCAAGTTAGGGTTTTTGATTTTTTATCGACGCCGAGGCATCAAGTAGGCCAAGAGAGGTTGGGTTGTTTTTGGCTTTTTATCGACGCCGAGGCATCAACTAGGCCAAGTTAGGGTTTTTGGGTTTTTATTGACGCCGAGGCATCAAGTAGGCCAAGATAGGGTGTTTGGGTTTTTATCGACGCTGAGGCATCAAGTAGGCCAAGAGGAAGGTTTTTGGGTTTTTATCGACGCCGAGGCATCAAGTAGGCCAATATAGGGTTTTTGGGTTTTTATCGACGCCGAGGCATCAAGAATATCACATCATCAAGAGTATCACAACATCAAGACTATCACAACATCAAGAGTATCACATCATCAAGAGTATCACAGCATCAGCAGTACTACTAGAATGCCATAGTTTGACACAAATTGATCATAACAGTTGAGCATCATAGGACTACTAGAATTCCAAAGTTTGATACAACATCAACACAAACAAATCACCATCAACACTGGAGTAGCATAACTGGAGTAGCACAACTTCAACAACATAGTTTCACAACACAACCAAAATGCCATAGTTTGATAAAACATCAACACAACCAAATCATCACCATTTTGCACCAGAGGCAGTCAAGTAATCCTTTATTCTGTTGCTGGGCTTCCCGACTCTCTGGGAACCATCACTTGGTCTTGGAGGCATGAAAGCAGCTGATGAAGATCTGGTTGCTGGTGCCTTACCCTTGGGAGCAGCTGGTGCCATACTCTTGGGAGCAGATGATGAAGATTTACTGACTGCTGCCTTACCCTTGGGAGCAGCTGGAGCAGCTGGCTGCCTCCTAGCTGGAGCAGCAGCAGATGTTGCCCTCCTTGCTGGAGCTGGATAACTACTAAGTCTGTTTTGCAATTTGTGTCCATGGCATGTCTGGCCCAAGTGTGCTTTGGGATTTTACTAAGCCAAGCCCATGCTGCCTCACACTCTCTCTTCAACTCATCCATTGCAACATTATAACCATGTTCAGTGTATGAGTAACTTGCTTCATCCATGTATTTCTTCAATTCTGGCCCTCTAAACCCAACATTTTGAAAGTTCTGGTAAATGTTTCTGAGGCAAAACCTTTGTGGACAATTGGGAAAGACTCTGTTTATGGCTTTAAGCACGCCCTGTGTGAATTTAAGTAAAGTTAACTTAGTGACTACACCTAAATGATTGTGTAATTACTAGAAAGAACTATGATTGTGTATAGAAAGTAGCTACACCTAAATGCAAGTAACTACTAGAAAGAACTAAATGAAAGCTAGCACAAGTGGATTTCATTACCTTCTGCCTATCAGAAATTATTGTGTAGTTGCCAAACTTCCCAGATTGGCCACCTAGTGCTACCTTCAGCTGATACAGAAACCAAGTCCAGGAATCTGTGTCCTCCTTATCAACAATTCCAAAAGAAATGGGAAATATATTATTGTTCCCGTCTCTTCCAGTAGCAGCAAGGATCTGTTGACCAGTAGTGAGATTTATGAAGCATCCATCCAGACCTATAACAAGTAAACACATTAGGCAAACTATTTGAAAACACACATTAGATACCAAGCCATTACCTATGAATGGTCTGCAGCCAGTCAGAAACCCTTCTTTGCATCCATTTAGGCAATAGAATAATCCATGAAACCTAGGGTTTGTGCTTGGATGCTCCCTCAAATGTCTTGTTGTCACTCTACACCTTGAACCTGGATTAGTATCTAGCACAGCCTGCAAATAATCCCTAATCCTGGTGTACTGGGCCTTCTGATCTCCTAACACAACATTCTTTGCTGCCTTCTTAGCCCTGTATGCCATGTGGGTTGATATTTCCACTCCATACTTGCTCTTTGCAGTGTTAATTATAGTAGTGATTGTTGTGCATGGGTCATTTCTGATTGCTTCCTCACAAAACTTTGCAACCCACTTAGCAGTAACTTTTGTGTTCTCTGACACAGAAGGACAAGTGTGCACCACATACTGCTTCCTTATGGTAAAAGTCTTCTCATTTGCAATCTGGGAAGCTGCTATATAAAAAGGGCATGTCTCATCTATGCATTGTGCTATAACCCTGTCACTGCAATTTCTATGGTACTCATAGTTCCTATTCTGTACAATGTGCATTGTTTGAAGTGCATTCCTGAACTGGTACACATCAATGAAGCAAAGATGCTTCACAAATTGCTCTGCTGGGTGAGCTCTATTCTCATCATACCATAACCTTTTCTTCATCTTCTTAGCTCTGCTTTTCCTGCCATTGGGCAAAACATATGCCAATGCCTCTGCACCATCATCATCTTCCACACCCAAGTCCATTGGTTTCCTGTCTTCATCAGAAGATGGTATCCAGTCCTCCTCAAACAACTCCTCTACACTTGCATGTGATCTGCTTGTTGGGCCTTTTCTGTGTTTCTTCTCCTTTTTCTTCTTCTGTCCATCTTGCCCAACCTACTCCAGATTACTCTCTTCCTCCAAACTACTCTCTTCATCCTCTTCCTCCTCTTCTTCACGTTCAGGCTCATATAGTGCATCCTCCTCCCCTGTCTCATACATTTCCTCAACATCTGTGTCCCCTTCAAAATGAAGGAGTGGATCTTCCCTCTGTATTTTCATCTCCTCAAGCCTAGCAAGGATATCACCATATTCTTCCAAATCATCATCATCACTGTCCTCCTCATTATCCATCACTGCAGCTTTTCTCTTCAAAGAAGTGTCCTTCTCTTTATTTTTCTTATTCTTCCTAAACATTTGAATTTCCTTCCTCCTTGTCTCCTCCATAACCTTTTCAATTTCCATTTGCTCCTCTGAATTGTTTACATGATTTTCTTCCACTTGTACATAACCTAAAGCAAGTTGCTCCTCCAAATTGTTTGTGCTATGCTGTGTTTATAACTGTATGGGCATTGGCTCCAGTTCTGCTGCTTCTGAACTTCCTACTGCTACATGCACATTTCCTGCACTGAACAACACTCCTCCTTCATCTATCTGATATAGTTTGAGCTCTCCAATTTCTTCTAGAGGGATTTGCTGCTCAATAACATTGGAGCTGGTGTTTATAGTTGCAGCATTGAGAGAACTGGCCCTAACAACTGTCACATTCAATATCTTTTGATTTTGCAATGCTATGTTGTCTAGAATTTCCTCAAGCTTGTCATCATCATCTATTTCTTCCATTCCTTCTATACCAAGCCCAGGATCCCTGACATAGTACATGTAATCTTTAAATCCATAACCTTCTATTTCTATCAGTGCTACTAGGTTGTAAAATGTTATGTCTGACATCATCATAGATCTCTCAATATTGTCTCTGCCATGGAAATGCATCCTCAATTCCCAAACCTCATCATCCAGACTGCAAATAATATAAAATACATAGCAGTATAAGTGCTTAATTATAACTGAATAACACTAATGAAACAACTCATGTCAGTGCACTAATACAATCCTTTGTCACTTATAAAGCAGATAACATGATAACTCATTTAGCAGTGAACCTAACCAAATGTCTAACTTCACTCCAATTAACAGTGTACCTAAAATAAACTGAATAACAATATCATAATCATATACTGTAAGTGCATCTAGTGCCACCCCTAGTTGGTTTTGGAGTATTGACGACAAACCTAGTTGAGGGACTAATGTGTTTGTGAGAATTGCAGGATAACACAGGTAGAAGTCCCTCATTGATTCGGTTTTCCTACCAGAGATGACCCCTAAAATGTATGAAGACATTGATGTCAAAGGTGGTATGTGAAGATATTCACATTGAAGACTATGACAAGAGAAGACATCGCATGAAGCCTATGGAGATCGAAGACTCAGATCTTTGGTAGTTATTTTTCTTATTTATTGAGTCATAGGAACCACCGTACTGTTAAGTGGGGTCCAAGAGAACCAGTCAGAATGACTGAAGTGATGCTTAACCAAAACATATGTCTTCGAGTGAAGACTATGAGAGCGAATCTTGTCCAGAGTCGGACAAGTTAGCTTTGCTTGTAACCCAAGTAAAGTTGCCGTGTGTGTTTGAAATCTGATCGTAGGAACACGTGTCAGTTCCTCAGTGACCCAGGGTCATTTCGGACAAATCAGGTCGGGTTGCCTAGTGGCTATAAATAGCCCACCCCCTACAACCATAAACGGTTGGCTGCTCAGAGTTAAAGTATGGCTTTTGTCGTGTGAGAGCAACCCACCTCGAAGCCTTTGAGAGAGAATTCCTTGCGAGGATAAAGCCCTAACCACCCAGAGCCAAAGAGTGTTAGGCATCACTTAAGTCTTCCTATCTGTGTGATCTGAAGACTTATTACACTTGAGGACTGTGAATCCTCCAGCCGGTTAGGCGTCACGTTCTGAGCATCCAAGAGTCATTGTGGATCGCCGATGAACGAAGTCTGTGAAGGTTTGGGAGTCTACCTTGAAGACTTACCAGAGTGATTGGGCGAGGTCTGTGTGACCTTAGCTCAAGGGGAATACAGTGAGGACTGGGTGTCCTGAGCTGCGTGTTCAGGACTGGGTGTCCGGGACTGTGTGTCCTCAGGTTTAAATACCTAGCCGACCTAGCCAGACGTACAGTTGTCACAGCAACTGGAACTGGTCCAACAAATCATTGTCTTCAACGAGTCACTGGTTTCATCCTTCTCTTCCCTTTACTTACTGTTGGTCCTTGTGAAGTCATCGTATGATTGCACTATCTTTTGTCTTCACTGAGTGACTGCTTGTTCTGATTGGCTTCTTAATATCTTCCTACCTGATCCTTACTACCTAGCTGCTATTAGTCATTGTGCTTTCACTTCATTGAATACTTGACTATGGTTTGCCTAGTGTAGTCTACCTTCCGCTGCATGGTAATAGGTTTATTTCTATCGTTTGTCTTCGAAACTTGCACGTTTTGAAGACTTTCATAAAAATCACCTATTCACCCCCCCTCTAGTCGATATAACGCACTTTCAATTGGTATCAGAGCCTGGTACTCCCTTGTTCTGTGTGATTCGGTTTAACCACCTGGAGTTTTAGCTATGTCGACTGCAGGGATAATTAAAGTTTCCGCTGCGTGCCCCGTCTTCGATGGAACTGAATATCCCTACTGGAAGAATAAGATGCGCATGCATCTTGAAGCCATTGACGTCTACCTATGGTATGTCATCAAGAACGGCGTTCCCAAGGCTGGAGAAGGTGTCACTGCTGCTGACGTCAAGAAGTTTGTTCAACTGGACTCTACTGCCAAGAATATCATCTGTGGTAATCTGACCAAAGGACAGTATGGCCCCGTGAGTGCTTTGGAAACATCTAAGCTAGTCTGGTACTGGCTCTCCAAGGTCAACGAAGGCGTCTCAACCCAGAGAGATTAGAGAATCAGTGTCCTTCGCAACCTCTTCAACCGCTTCAAGAGAAATGACAATGAGAATGTCCAGCTCACGTTTGATCGACTCACTGACATCACAAATGAGCTTCAAGCTCTCGGCGCCACTGAGATCACCAAGCATGAAGTCGTCAAGACACTCCTGAGATCACTTGACAGCTCATTTGACACCCTAGCCCTGATGATTCAAGAATGTCCGGACTTCAGGACACTCGATCCGTCTGACATACTTGAGAGGCTCAACACACACGAGTTTCAGCTTTCTGAGAAAAGAGACATCTACGGTCCCAACTATGGGCGAACTCGTGCCTTGAAGGCAAAAGCTGTCTCCACATCTGAAGAAGAATCTGACAGCATTTTTGATGATCCTGAAGACATTGGAAAGGAGCTTGCTATGCTTGTGAAGAATTTCCAAAAATTCACCAAGAAGAAAGGCTTCAGACAGTCTTCACGATCAAGCTCAAGGAATGATGAAGCTTCTGCTCATGACTACAAGAAAAGATCATGCCACAAGTGCAAGAAACCTGGCCACTACATCTCTGAGTGTCCGCAGTGGGACAATGAGAACAACAAGAAGAAGAAGAGCAAGGAGTATGACTCCGACGACAAGAAGAAGAAGAAATACTCAAAGTCTTCTTCCAAGTCTTCATCACACAAGAAGAGCTCATCTGGCAAGGCAATTGCGTTTGTTGGCAAGGAAATGGATTCAGAGGAGGAGTCCGCTTCTGAGGAGGCGGAGGTGGAGTCTGAGGAGGAGTCCGATTCTGGCATTGCGAGTCTGGCTACAGCATACGTTGCCAAGTCCATCTTCAACACTGAAGACAATGACTCCATCACCGACACCGATGCAAATGACAAGGACTACTCCGCTCCTACCTGCTGCTTCATGGCACGCGGTGCCAAGGTAAACACATGCACTACTCACTATCAAACATCTAGTGACGATGACTCTGATTGTGGTTCCAAACCCAGCTACAAAACACTTGCTAAAATTGCAACTGAACAACAGAAAACCATGGAACACATTCAGAAACTGTTAGACAAAAGCGATGATCTGTTAGACGCTGAAATGACTCGATCTCAGTCCTTAATTGAAGACATAAAAAATCTTCACGTTAAGTATGAGGAACTTGAAAGTAGTCATGAAACGCTCTCAACAGCTCATGAAAGGCTTTCCTATGATTATCTTCAAAGGAAGCAAGATCTTGAGAAATTGAGAGTGGCTCATGAAGATCTTCAAAAAGAAAACGAGTCGCTTCACGCTGAACAGATCAGTTCAGCTCAGGAAGGATTTGAACCACCATGTCTTAAATGCATTGAGCGTGATAATGCTACTTCTGTTGCTGAATGTTCTACTGCTGTTACTGTTGCAATATCTTCAACTGTTGATGTGGGAACTAACCCCTTTGCTGAGGATACCACTGCTATTGCTGATGAGAATGCTAGGTTGAAGACATTGCTTGAAACAGGGATGTACAAAAGTCTCAAAGGGCATCAGACACTATGTGATGTCCTCAAAAGGCAGATCCTGAACAGAAACCCTAGGAAAGAGGGTGTTGGGTTCGAAAGGAAAATGAATGCTGATGGCTCTTACTGGAAACCTGAGCAGTACCCCAAAACCACATGGGTTGCTGCAAAGGAACCTTCAGCAGATCCATCCACTCTATCTGGCTTCACTTGTGCTAACCCCATTGTTATTGATGAATCCTTTGATGCAAACTACAAACTGTTTAAGAATCAGAATGGTGAAGTGTTTGCCAGGTATATTGGTACTAACTGCAGGAATGGACCGCCTATGAAGAAGATCTGGGTGCCGAAAAGGTGTTTGGAGAATCTTCCTGTGAATGTCATCATGACACCACGGGTGAAGAAGACAAATCCCAGACCACAGTCTTCATACGGTCCAAAGGCTTCATACAAACAGAGGACTCACCTGAGTCGCACTAACGCAAATGTTTTGCAGGGAAGCCATACTCAGGCCTATGAATATGAGCGTGGTTCATCAAACCGCCATGTTCATAAGACCAAGAACTATTCTGCTTATTCTTATGAGTACTATTGTTCACCTGCAAGACTTTTTGCTAGGGCTCCAAAGCCAAAGTTCTCCGATGTTGTAGTTAGACTTATCGCTTCTAAGCCACCCTTGAAGATGTGGGTGGCTAAGAAAGCTTAACTCTCTTTTGCAGGGACGGGTCTCCAGCAGAAAACCAAAATCGTCTCACACTATTGCTGGGGACCTTAAACATCTTGTAGGGCGCAAGATCAAATGCCCAAATGGTCTTATTATGTACTTCATTCCTGAATCGCTTGCTACTCGCCCTATCAGTCCAAATCTTGATCTAAGCTTTCATAACCCACTGGTTCGTCAAATGTTTTTGCTTCACAATTCTCTTCGTGAAGCCTATCCCCCTAACTGCACTGTAGGGTACGACACCAGCTGCTTCAGAATGGATTATTGATAGTGGGTGTACCAATCACATGACTGGCAAGAGAAGCCTTCTTATGGACTCAACCTTACGTCCATCCGACAAGAGTCACATCACATTTGCTGACACTGGTAAAAGTAAGGTATTGGGTCTAGGTAGAGTTGCAATCTCAAAGGATCAACACATGGATAAAGTCATGCTTGTTGAATCCCTTGGTTTCAACTTAATGTCTGTCTCAATGCTTTGTGATTTAAACATGATCGTGATGTTTGGAAAATATCGTTGCCTTGTTCTAATGGAATCTGACAAGTCTCTAGTGTTTGAAGGGTATCGAAAAGATGATTTGTACGTGGTAGATTTCTTAGCAGGACCACAGCTTGCCGTATGTCTTCCAGCAAAAGCTTCAGAATGCTGGCTCTAGCATCGGAGGCTAGGGCATGCTGGCATGAGGAACCTCCACACCCTTGCAAAGAAGAAGCATGTCATAGGCATCGAGGGCGTCAAGTTCAAGAAAGATCACTTATGTGGTGCCTGTGAAGCAGGAAAGATGATGAGGGCCAAGCATCCCTCGAAGACAATCATGACAACAACTCGACCCTTCGAACTGCTCCCCATGGATCTCTTCGGTCCCACTCAATACTCAACTCTTACTACTACTGCTTGTCTCTATGGCTTTGTCATTGTTGATGATTATTCCAGATATACTTGGGTGCACATAATCCTCTACAAGACTGAAGTGCAGGATGTCTTCAGACGCTTCGCCAATCGAGCAATGAACAACTATGGCGCCAAGATAAAGCACATCAGAAGTGACAATGGCACTGAATTCAAGAACACTGGCCTTGATACATATCTTGATACTTTGGGCATCACACATGAATTCTCAGCTCCGTACACGCCACAGCAGAATGGCGTTGTCGAACGCAAGAACAGAACACTCATTGAGATGGCCCGAACGATGCTAGATGAATACAAGACTCCAAGAAAATTCTGGCCTGAAGCCATTGATACTGCATGCCATACAATCAACCATGTTTATCTTCACAAGCTTCTGAACAAGACATCTTATGAGCTCCTTACTGGCAAGAAGCCAAATGTCAGTTACTTCAGAGTATTTGGCGCCAGGTGCTGGATCAAGGATCCACATCACACTTCAAAATTTGCACCAAAAGCACATGAGGGTTTTATGCTTGGATATGGAAAGGATTCGCACTCCTACGGAGTCTTCAATCTCTTTCATTATAAAGTGGTTGAAATAGTGGATGTGCGGTTCGATGAGACTAACGGTTCACAAAGAGAGCACCTGCCAAATGTGCTAGATGAAGTTCCATCCAGTGGATCAATCAAACTTATGGGAACTGGAGAAATCATACCCTCTGAAGCTCAACCTGAAGAGGAACTTATCATCTCCGCACCCGATTAACCAGAAGACAATGCTCAGCCTGAAGATAATCCTTCTAACAATGACAATGATCAGCAAGAGCAAAATCTTCGCCCTGTACATCCTCGTGTTGTCAATGAAGTGCAGATTGAGAGAATAATTGATAGCATCAATGCACCCGGTCCGCTCACTCGTTCAAGGGCAACACAGCTAGCAAATTTCTGTGGGCACTTCGCATTCGTCTCAATAAAAGAACCCAAGAAAGTTGAAGAAGCCTTCATAGAACCTGAATGGATTCAAGCTATGCAAGAAGAGCTTCAACAGTTTGAGCTGAATAATGTATGGGAACTGGTTAAGCGTCTTGATCCTCGGAAGCACAATATAATAGGCACCAAATGGATATACCGCAACAAGCAAGATGAGCATGGTCAAGTTGTTAGAAACAAAGCTCGTCTCGTTGCTCAAGGATATACTCAAGTTGAAGGGATTGACTTCGATGAAACATTTGCTCCTGTGGATCGACTTGAAGCTATACGCATACTGCTGGCCTATGCAAATCATCATAACATACTTCTATATCAAATGGATGTGAAGAGCGCTTTTCTCAATGGCAAGATTGAAGAAGAAGTGTATGTTGCACAATCGCCTGGCTTTGAAGATCCAAAGCATCCTGACATGGTATACAAACTCAACAAGGCACTGTATGGCCTCAAACAAGCCCCTCGGGCTTGGTATGACACACACAAATACTTCCTGAAGAGCAAAGGCTTCACACCTGGTTCCCTTGACCCCACTCTCTTCACAAAGACATATGATGGGGAACTGTTTGTGTGCCAAATATATGTGGATGACATTATCTTCGGCTGCACCAATCAGAAATACAGTGAAGAGTTTGGATATATGATGCAAGAGCAATATCAGATGTCCATGACGGGAGAGCTGAAGTTCTTCCTCGGTCTTGAAATACGACAGCAACGCAACGAAATCTTCATATCTCAAGAGAAGTATCTCAAAGATTGCCTGAAGAAGTTCGGTATGCAAGATTGCAAAGGCCCCACGATGCCAATGCTAGCCAAACATCATCTGGGTCCCGACGACAATGGTAAAGAGTTCGATCAAAAGGTATACCGCTCCATGATTGGTTCTTTACTTTATCTATGTGCATCTAGGCCAGATATTATGCTTAGTGTTTGCATGTGTGCTCGATTCCAAGCGGCACCAAAGGAATCGCATCACTTAGCTATGAAGCGAATTCTTCGATATTTGGCTTACACCCCAACTCTAGGATTATGGTATCCAAAGGGCTCAGAGTTTGATCTAGTTGGATTCTCGGATGCTGATAATGCTGGTGACAAGGTTGATCGCAAGTCTACATCAGGCACATGTCATTTTCTGGGACGATCACTTGTATGTTGGTCTTCAAAGAAGCAGAACTGTGTATCTCTCTCCACTGCTGAATCTGAATACATTGCTGCTGGATCTTGCTGCGCTCAGATTCTGTGGATGAAGCAAACACTCAAAGACAATGGCATTCATCTGAAGCAAGTGCCACTCTACTACGACAACGAAAGCACCATCAAGATTGCCAACAACCCAGTTCAGCACTCGAAGACAAAGCACATTGAGATTCGTCATCACTTTCTCAGAGATCATGTTGTGAAGGAAGATATTGATATCATACACGTCAACACTGAAGAGCAATTGGCAGATATCTTCACCAAGCCCTTGGATGAGAAGAGATTTTGCAAGTTACGGTGTGAGCTAAATATCTTGGAATCCTCAAATGTCTTGTGATCAGGCACACATCCTAACACTTATGAATATTGATGACTTAGATGTGCAACACACAAAGTAAAGTATATCTTCAATCAATGAAGACATGCATTCTAAGTGTGAATACATTAATGAGGAATTTGACTTCGGAGCGCCACAATAATTGTGCGCCGTGTCTGGGTCTAATACTTCCTATACAGTGGGTAATGCCACCACCAAATGTTTTGTTTAAAGTGTTTCACTCATGGCGTTACATTTGCTATGTCTTCACATTTGGTTTGGCTTCAATCTCAACATGTCTTCATGATTATCTTCACTATGTTAATTATATATATATACTAGTGTTCTGTCCTCTACAGCATTCACTTATAGCTATGTCTTCTTGTTGAATCTTTTGAACTAAGTGAATGTGATCGGACCCTAACCTCTCTATGCTTTCTATCTCAAACTCTATTTCTCCAAATCATATACATTCTTTTGAACCTGTCAAATGTCTTCTCTGCGTCCTTGTCAGCAGAAGATACAGAGACAAACATTAAGTCTGCTTTCAATGCAAATTCCTTCACCTGAAATCCGGAGAAGTGGGAACAACCACCCGACAATCCAGGCGTGCGTGGGACGTGGAACAACCTCCGATATGGTGCATGATGGCCACGCATTCCTCAGATGTGAATCGCCAGGGGCACCTGTGTAATAACACTGAGCCGCCCCTGTCCCTATAAATACGCGCCACACCACAGTCATTATCTCTTCTTTCACTCTCGCACGAACCCTAGCGCCACAGATAGCCCTCGACGACGCCGGCGACGAAGCGCTTAGCTGCCGCAACCTCCATCGCCGTAGCTTTTGTCGTGTGAGAGCAACCCACCTCGAAGCCTTTGAGAGAGAATTCCTTGCGAGGATAAAGCCCTAACCACCCAGAGCCAAAGAGTGTTAGGCATCACTTAAGTCTTCCTATCTGTGTGATCTGAAGACTTATTACACTTGAGGACTGTGAATCCTCCAGCCGGTTAGGCGTCACGTTCTGAGCATCCAAGAGTCATTGTGGATCGCCGATGAACGAAGTCTGTGAAGGTTTGGGAGTCTACCTTGAAGACTTACCAGAGTGATTGGGCGAGGTCTGTGTGACCTTAGCTCAAGGGGAATACAGTGAGGACTGGGTGTCCTGAGCTGCGTGTTCAGGACTGGGTGTCCGGGACTGTGTGTCCTCAGGTTTAAATACCTAGCCGACCTAGCCAGACGTACAGTTGTCACAGCAACTGGAACTGGTCCAACAAATCATTGTCTTCAACGAGTCACTGGTTTCATCCTTCTCTTCCCTTTACTTACTGTTGGTCCTTGTGAAGTCATCGTATGATTGCACTATCTTTTGTCTTCACTGAGTGACTGCTTGTTTTGATTGGCTTCTTAATATCTTCCTACCTGATCCTTACCACCTAGCTGCTATTAGTCATTGTGCTTTCACTTCATTGAATACTTGACTATGGTTTGCCTAGTGTAGTCTACCTTCCACTGCATGGTCATAGGTTTATTTCCATCGTTTGTCTTCGAAACTTCCACGTTTTGAAGACTTTCATAAAAATCGCCTATTCACCCCCCTCTAGTCGATATAACGCACTTTCATATACTATACCAGGATAACCTTGCTACTCGTTTATAAAATCAACTAAATCGGCTTATTTGTCAACTAATCTAAAAATGTCAACCCTAGGGCACAGGACAAACAAATCATAGAATCTGAACTAATCTAAATTATGTCAACACTAGAGCACATGACAACAAATCCACAGCATCTACTCTACTCCATCTATGTATGAGAACAAAGTATGGACTTTGGTTGACTTGCCCGATGATCGGCAAGCAATAGAGAATAAATGGATCTTCAAGAAGAAGACTGACGCTGATGGTAATGTTACTGTCTACAAAGCTCGACTTGTCGCAAAAGGTTTTCGACAAGTTCAAGGGGTTGACTACGATGAGACTTTCTCACCCGTAGCGATGCTTAAGTCTGTCTGAATCATGTTAGCGATTGCCGCATTTTATGATTATGAAATTTGGCAGATGGATGTCAAAACTGCATTCCTGAATGGATTTCTGGAAGAAGAGTTGTATATGATGCAACCGGAAGGTTTTGTCGATCCAAAGGGAGCTAACAAAGTGTGCAAACTCCAGCGATCCATTTATGGACTGGTGCAAGCCTCTCGGAGTTGGAATAAACGTTTTGATAGTGTGATCAAAGCATTTGGTTTTATACAGACTTTCGGAGAAGCCTGTATTCACAAGAAAGTGAGTGGGAGCTCTGTAGCATTTCTAATATTATATGTGGATGACATATTGTTGATTGGAAATGATATAGAATTTCTGAATAGCATAAAGGGATACTTGAATAAAAGTTTTTCAATGAAAGACCTCGGTGAAGCTGCTTACATATTAGGCATTAAGATCTATAGAGATAGATCAAGACGCTTAATTGGACTTTCACAAAGCACATACCTTGACAAGATTTTGAAGAAATTCAAAATGGATCAAGCAAAGAAAGGATTCTTGCCTGTGTTACAAGGTGTGAAGTTGAGTAAGACTCAATGCCCGACCACTGCAGAAGATAGAGAGAATATGAAAGATGTTCCCTATCCATCAGCCATAGGCTCTATCATGTATGCAATGCTGTGTACCAGACCTGATGTGTGCCTTGCTATAAGTTTAGCAGGGAGGTACCAAAGTAATCCAGGAGTGGATCACTGGACAGCGGTCAAGAACATCCTGAAATACCTGAAAAGGACTAAGGATATGTTTCTCGTATATGGAGGTGACAAAGAGCTCACCGTAAAAGGTTACGTTGATGCAAGCTTTGACACTGATCCGGACGATTCTAAATCGCAAACTGGATACGTGTTTACATTAAATGGTGGAGCTGTCAGTTGGTGCAGTTCTAAACAAAGCGTCGTAGCGGGATCTACATGTGAAGCGGAGTACATAGCTGCTTCGGAAGCAGCGAACGAAGGAGTCTGGATGAAGGAGTTCATATCCAATCTAGGTGTTATACCTAATGCATCGGGTCCAATGAAAATCTTTTGAGACAATACTGGTGCAATTGCCTTGGCAAAGGAATCCAGATTTCACAAAAGGACCAAACACATCAAGAGACGCTTCAACTTCATCCGGGATCTAGTCCAGGTGGGAGACATAGAGATTTGCAAGATACATACGGATCTGAATGTTGCAGACCCGTTGACTAAGCCTCTACCACGAGCAAAACATGATCAGCACCAAGGCTCCATGGGTGTTAGAATCGTTACAGTGTAATCTAGATTATTGACTCTAGTGCAAGTGGGAGACTGAAGGAAATATGCCCTAGAGGCAATAATAAAGTTATTATTTATTTCCTTATAATCATGATAAATGTCTATTATTCATGCTAGAATTGTATTAACCGGAAACATAGTACATGTGTGAATACATAGACAAACAAAGTGTCACTAGTATGCCTCTACTTGACTAGCTCGTTAATCAAAGATGGTTATGTTTCCTGACCATGAACAATGAGTTGTTATTTGATTAACGAGGTCACTTCATTAGTTGAATGATCTGATTGACATGACCCATTCCATTTGCTTAGCACCCGATCGTTTAGTATGTTGCTATTGCTTTCTTCATGACTTATACATGTTCCTATGACTATGAGATTATGCAACTCCCATTTACCGGAGGAACACTTTGGGTGCTACCAAACGTCACAACATAACTGGGTGATTATAAAGGAGCATTACAGGTGTCTCCAAAGGTAGATGTTGGGTTGGCGTATTTCGAGATTAGGATTTGTCACTCCGATTGTCGGAGAGGTATCTCTGGGCCCTCTCGGTAATACACATCACATAAGCCTTGCAAGCATTACAACTAATATGTTAGTTGCGAGATGATGTATTACGGAACGAGTAAAGAGACTTGCCGGTAACGAGATTGAACTAGGTATTGGATACCGACGATCGAATCTCGGGCAAGTAACATACCGATGACAAAGGGAACAACGTATGTTGTTATGCGGTCTGACCGATAAAGATCTTCGTAGAATATGTAGGAGCCAATATGGGCATCCAGGTCCCGCTATTGGTTATTGACCGGAGACGTGTCTCGGTCATGTCTACATTGTTCTCGAACCCGTAGGGTCCGCACGCTTAAGGTTACGATGACAGTTATATTATGAGTTTATGCATTTTGATGTACCGAAGGTTGTTCGGAGTCCCGGATGTGATCACGGACATGACAAGGAGTCTCGAAATGGTCGAGACGTAAAGATTGATATATTGGAAGCCTATATTTGGATATCGGAAGTGTTCCGGGTGAAATCGGGATTTTACCGGAGTACCGGGAGGGTTACCGGAACCCACCGGGAGCTATATGGGCCATAGTGGGCCTTAGTGGAAAAGAGAAGGGGCTGCCCTAGATGGGCTGCGCGCCTCCCCCCTTCCCCTAGTCCTATTAGGACTAGGAGAGGTGGCCGGCCCCCTCCTCCTCTTTTCCCCCTCCGCGAATCCTATTCCAACTAGGATTGGGGGGGGGGGGAATCCTACTCCCAGAGGGAGTAGGACTCTCCAGGCGCACCAAGCTTGGCCGGCCAGCCTCCCCCCCTCTACTCCTTTATATACGGAGGCAGGGGGCACCTCTAGACACACAAGTTGATCCACGTGATCTGTTCCTTAGCTGTGTGCGGTGCCCCCTGCCACCATATTCCTCGATAATACTGTAGCGGAGTTTAGGCGAAGCCCTGCTGCTGTAGTTCATCAAGATCGTCACCACGCCGTCATGCTGACGGAACTCTTCCCCGACACTTTGCTGGATCGGAGTCCGGGGATCGTCATCGAGCTGAACGTGTGCTCGAACTCGGAGGTGCCGTAGTTTCGGTGCTTGATCGGTTGGATCGTGAAGACGTACGACTACTTCCTCTACATTGTGTCATCGCTTCCGCTGTCGGTCTGCGTTGGGTACATAGACAACACTCTCCCATCTCGTTGCTATGCATCACATGATCTTGCGTGTGCGTAGGAAATTTTTGAAATTACTACGAAACCCAACAGTGGCATCCGAGCCTAGGTTATTTATGTTGATGTTACTTGCACGAGTAGAACACAAGTGAGTTGTGGACGATACAAGTCATACTGCCTACCAGCATGTCATACTTTGGTTCGGCGGTATTGTTGGACGAGACGACCCGGACCAACCTTACGCGTACGGTTACGCGAGACCGGTTCCCTCGACGTGCTTTACACATAGATGGCTTGCGGGCGACTGTCTCTCCAACTTTAGTTGAACCAAGTATGGCTACGCCCGGTCCTTGCGAAGGTTAAAACGGAGTCTATTTGACAAACTATCGTTGTGGTTTTGATGCGTAGGTGAGATTGGTTCTTGCTTAAAGCCCGTAGCAGCCACGTAAAACTTGCAACAACAAAGTAGAGGACGTCTAACTTGTTTTTGCAGGGCATGTTGTGATGTGATATGGTCAAGGCATGATGCTGAATTTTATTGTATGAGATGATCATGTTTTGTAACCAAGTTATCGGCAACTGGCAGGAGCCATATGGTTGTCGCTTTATTGTATGCAATGCAATCGCGATGTAATGCTTTACTTTATTACTAAGCGGTAGTAATAGTCGTAGAAGCATAAGATTGGCGAGACGACAACGATGCTACGATGAAGATCAAGGTGTCGCGCCGGTGACGATGGTGATCATGACGGTGCTTCGGAGATGGAGATCACAGGCACAAGATGATGATGGCCATATCATATCACTTATATTGATTGCATGTGATGTTTATCTTTTATGCATCTTATCTTGCTTTGATTGACGGTAGCATTATAAGATGATCTCTCACTAAATTATCAAGAAGTGTTCTCCCTGAGTATGCACCGTTGCGAAAGTTCTTCGTGCTGAGACACCACGTGATGATCGGGTGTGATAGGCTCTACGTTCAAATACAACGGGTGCAAAACAGTTGCGCACGCGGAATACTCAGGTTATACTTGACGAGCCAAGCATATACATATATGGCCTCGGAACACGGAGACCGAAAGGTCGAGCGTGAATCATATAGTAGATATGATCAACATAATGATGTTCACCGATGAAACTACTCCATCTCATGTGATGATCGGACATGGTTTAGTTGATTTGGATCACGTGATCACTTAGAGGATTAGAGGGATGTCTATCTAAGTGGGAGTTCTTAAGTAATAGGATTAATTGAACTTAAATTTATCATGAACTTAGTACCTGATAGTATCTTGCTTGTTTATGTTGATTGTAGATAGATGGCTCGTGTTGTTGTTTCGTTGAATTTTAATGCGTTCCTTGAGAAAGCAAAGTTGAAAGATGATGGTAGCAATTACACGGACTGGGTCCGTAATTTGAGGATTATCCTCATTGCTGCACAGAAGAATTACGTCCTGGAAGCACCGCTGGGTGCCAGGCCTGCTGCTGGAGCAACACCAGATGTTATGAACGTCTGGCAGAGCAAAGCTGATGACTACTCGATAGTTCAGTGTGCCATGCTTTACGGCTTAGAATCGGGACTTCAACGACGTTTTGAACGTCATGGAGCATATGAGATGTTCCAGGAGTTGAAGTTGATATTTCAAGCAAATGCCCGGATTGAGAGATATGAAGTCTCCAATAAGTTCTATAGCTGCAAGATGGAGGAGAACAGTTCTGTCAGTGAGCATATACTCAAAATGTCTGGGTATAATAATCACTTGATTCAATTCGGAGTTAATCTTCCAGATGATTGCGTCATTGACAGAATTCTCCAATCACTGCCACCAAGCTACAAGAGCTTCGTGATGAACTATAATATGCAAGGGACGAACAAGACTATTCCCGAGCTCTTCGCGATGCTGAAAGCTGCGGAGGTAGAAATCAAGAAAGAGCATCAAGTGTTGATGGTCAACAAGACCACTAGTTTCAAGAAAAAGGGCAAAGGAAAGAAGAAGGGGAACTTCAAGAAGAACGACAAGCCAGTTGCTGCTCAAGAGAAGAAACCCAAGTCTGGACCTAAGCCTGGAACTGAGTGCTTCTACTGCAAGCAGACTGGTCACTGGAAGCGGAACTGCCCCAAGTATTTGGCGGATAAGAAGGATGGCAAAGTGAACAAAGGTATATGTGATATACATGTTATTGATGTGTACCTTACTAATGCTCGCAGTAGCACCTGGGTATTTGATACTGGTTCTGTTGCTAATATTTGCAACTCGAAACAGGGGCTACGGATTAAGCGAAGATTGGCTAAGGACGAGGTGACGATGTGCGTGGGAAACGGTTCCAAAGTCGATGTGATCGCGGTCGGCACGCTACCTCTACATCTACCTTCGGGATTAATATTAGACCTAAATAATTGTTATTTGGTGCCAGCGTTGAGCATGAACATTATATCTGGATCTTGTTTAATGCGAGACGGTTATTCATTTAAATCAGAGAATAATGGTTGTTCTATTTATATGAGTAATATCTTTTATGGTCATGCACCCTTGAAGAGTGGTCTATTCTTATTGAATCTTGAGAGTAGTAATACACATATTCATAATGTTGAAGCCAAAAGATGCAGAGTTGATAATGATGGTGCAACTTATTTGTGGCACTGCCGTTTAGGTCATATCGGTGTAAAGCGCATGAAGAAACTCCATACTGATGGACTTTTGGAACCACTTGATTATGAATCACTTGGTACTTGCGAACCGTGCCTCATGGGCAAGATGACTAAAACACCGTTCTCCGGTACTATGGATAGAGCAACAGATTTGTTGGAAATCATACATACCGATGTATGTGGTCCGATGAATATTGAGGCTCGTGGCGGATATCGTTATTTTCTCACCTTCACAGATGATTTAAGCAGATATGGGTATGTCTACTTAATGAAACATAAATCTGAAACATTTGAAAAGTTCAAAGAATTTCAGAGTGAAGTTGAAAATCATCGTAACAAGAAAATAAAGTTTCTACGATCTGATCGTGGAGGAGAATATTTGAGTTACGAGTTTGGTGTACATTTGAAAAACTGTGGAATAGTTTCGCAACTCACGCCACCCGGAACACCACAACGTAATGGTGTGTCCGAACGTCGTAATCGTACTTTACTAGATATGGTGCGATCTATGATGTCTCTTACTGATTTACCGCTATCATTTTGGGGTTATGCTTTAGAGACGGCCGCATTAACGTTAAATAGGGCACCATCGAAATCCGTTGAAACGACGCCTTATGAACTGTGGTTTGGCAAGAAACCAAAGTTGTCATTTCTGAAAGTTTGGGGCTGCGATGCTTATGTGAAAAAGCTTCAACCTGACAAGCTCGAACCCAAATCGGAGAAATGTGTCTTCATAGGATATCCAAAGGAAACTATTGGATACACCTTCTATCACAGATCCGAAGGCAAGACTTTTGTTGCTAAATTCGGAAACTTTCTTGAGAAGGAGTTTCTCTCGAAAGAAGTGAGTGGGAGAAAAGTAGAACTTGACGAGGTAACTGTACCTGCTCCCTTGTTGGAAAGTAGTACATCACAGAAAACTGTTTCTGCGACACCTACACCAATAAGTGAGGAAGTTAATGATAATGATCATGAAACTTCAGAACAAGATACTACTGAACCTCGTAGATCAACCAGAGTAAGATCCGCACCAGAGTGGTACGGTAATCCAGTTCTGGAAGTCATGCTACTAGATCATGATGAACCTACGAACTATGAAGAAGCGATGGTGAGCCCAGATTCCGCAAAGTGGCTTGAAGCCATGAAATCTGAGATGGGATCCATGTATGAGAACAAAGTATGGACTTTGGTTGACTTGCCCGATGATCGGCAAGCAATAGAGAATAAATGGATCTTCAAGAAGAAGACTGACGCTGATGGTAATGTTACTGTCTACAAAGCTCGACTTGTCGCAAAAGGTTTTCGACAAGTTCAAGGGGTTGACTACGATGAGACTTTCTCACCCGTAGCGATGCTTAAGTCTGTCTGAATCATGTTAGCGATTGCCGCATTTTATGATTATGAAATTTGGCAGATGGATGTCAAAACTGCATTCCTGAATGGATTTCTGGAAGAAGAGTTGTATATGATGCAACCGGAAGGTTTTGTCGATCCAAAGGGAGCTAACAAAGTGTGCAAACTCCAGCGATCCATTTATGGACTGGTGCAAGCCTCTCGGAGTTGGAATAAACGTTTTGATAGTGTGATCAAAGCATTTGGTTTTATACAGACTTTCGGAGAAGCCTGTATTTACAAGAAAGTGAGTGGGAGCTCTGTAGCATTTCTAATATTATATGTGGATGACATATTGTTGATTGGAAATGATATAGAATTTCTGAATAGCATAAAGGGATACTTGAATAAAAGTTTTTCAATGAAAGACCTCGGTGAAGCTGCTTACATATTAGGCATTAAGATCTATAGAGATAGATCAAGACGCTTAATTGGACTTTCACAAAGCACATACCTTGACAAGATTTTGAAGAAATTCAAAATGGATCAAGCAAAGAAAGGATTCTTGCCTGTGTTACAAGGTGTGAAGTTGAGTAAGACTCAATGCCCGACCACTGCAGAAGATAGAGAGAATATGAAAGATGTTCCCTATGCATCAGCCATAGGCTCTATCATGTATGCAATGCTGTGTACCAGACCTGATGTGTGCCTTGCTATAAGTTTAGCAGGGAGGTACCAAAGTAATCCAGGAGTGGATCACTGGACAGCGGTCAAGAACATCCTGAAATACCTGAAAAGGACTAAGGATATGTTTCTCGTATATGGAGGTGACAAAGAGCTCACCGTAAAAGGTTACGTTGATGCAAGCTTTGACACTGATCCGGACGATTCTAAATCGCAAACTGGATACGTGTTTACATTAAATGGTGGAGCTGTCAGTTGGTGCAGTTCTAAACAAAGCGTCGTAGCGGGATCTACATGTGAAGCGGAGTACATAGCTGCTTCGGAAGCAGCGAACGAAGGAGTCTGGATGAAGGAGTTCATATCCAATCTAGGTGTTATACCTAATGCATCGGGTCCAATGAAAATCTTTTGAGACAATACTGGTGCAATTGCCTTGGCAAAGGAATCCAGATTTCACAAAAGGACCAAACACATCAAGAGACGCTTCAACTTCATCCGGGATCTAGTCCAGGTGGGAGACATAGAGATTTGCAAGATACATACGGATCTGAATGTTGCAGACCCGTTGACTAAGCCTCTACCACGAGCAAAACATGATCAGCACCAAGGCTCCATGGGTGTTAGAATCGTTACAGTGTAATCTAGATTATTGACTCTAGTGCAAGTGGGAGACTGAAGGAAATATGCCCTAGAGGCAATAATAAAGTTATTATTTATTTCCTTATAATCATGATAAATGTCTATTATTCATGCTAGAATTGTATTAACCGGAAACATAGTACATGTGTGAATACATAGACAAACAAAGTGTCACTAGTATGCCTCTACTTGACTAGCTCGTTAATCAAAGATGGTTATGTTTCCTGACCATGAACAATGAGTTGTTATTTGATTAACGAGGTCACATCATTAGTTGAATGATCTGATTGACATGACCCATTTCATTAGCTTAGCACCCGATCGTTTAGTATGTTGCTATTGCTTTCTTCATGACTTATACATGTTCCTATGACTATGAGATTATGCAACTCCCGTTTACCGGAGGAACACTTTGGGTGCTACCAAACGTCACAACGTAACTGGGTGATTATAAAGGAGCATTACAGGTGTCTCCAAAGGTAGATGTTGGGTTGGCGTATTTCGAGATTAGGATTTGTCACTCCGATTGTCGGAGAGGTATCTCTGGGCCCTCTTGGTAATACACATCACATAAGCCTTGCAAGCATTACAACTAATATGTTAGTTGCGAGATGATGTATTACGGAACGAGTAAAGAGACTTGCCGGTAACGAGATTGAACTAGGTATTGGATACCGACGATCGAATCTCGGGCAAGTAACATACCAATGACAAAGGGAACAACGTATGTTGTTATGCGGTCTGACCGATAAAGATCTTCGTAGAATATGTAGGAGCCAATATGGGCATCCAGGTCCCGCTATTGGTTATTGACCGGAGACGTGTCTCGGTCATGTCTACATTGTTCTCGAACCCGTAGGGTCCGCACGCTTAAGGTTACGATGACAGTTATATTATGAGTTTATGCATTTTGATGTACCGAAGGTTGTTCGAAGTCCCGGATGTGATCACGAACATGACGAGGAGTCTCGAAATGGTCGAGACGTAAAGATTGATATATTGGAAGCCTATATTTGGATATCGGAAGTGTTCCGGGTGAAATCGGGATTTTACCGGAGTATCGGGAGGGTTACCGGAACCCACCGGGAGCTATATGGGCCATAGTGGGCCTTAGTGGAAAAGAGAAGGGGCTGCCCTAGATGGGCTGCGCGCCTCCCCCCTTCCCCTAGTCCTATTAGGACTAGGAGAGGTGGCCGGCCCCCTCCTCCTCTTTTCCCCCTCCGCGAATCCTATTCCAACTAGGATTGGGGGGGGGGGAATCCTACTCCCAGAGGGAGTAGGACTCTCCTGGCGCACCAAGCTTGGCCGGCCAGCCTCCCCCCTCTACTCCTTTATATACAGAGGCAGGGGGCACCTCTAGACACACAAGTTGATCCACGTGATCTGTTCCTTAGCCGTGTGCGGTGCCCCCTGCCACCATATTCCTCGATAATACTGTAGCGGAGTTTAGGCGAAGCCCTGCTGCTGTAGTTCATCAAGATCGTCCCCACGCCGTCGTGCTGACAGAACTATTCCCCGACACTTTGCTGGATCGGAGTCCGGGGATCGTCATCGAGCTGAACGTGTGCTCGAACTCGGAGGTGCCGTAGTTTCGGTGCTTGATCGGTTGGATCGTGAAGACGTACGACTACTTTCTCTGCGTTGTGTCATCGCTTCCGCAGTCGGTCTGCGTTGGGTACGTAGACAACACTCTCCTATCTCGTTGCTATGCATCACATGATCTTGCGTGTGCGTAGGAAATTTTTGAAATTACTACGAAACCCAACACTAACACCGTCTGCCGGCTGTCGGGACGGCCTGGAGTGCCACGTAGGCGAAAAACGGACCCCAGCTGTCATAAACTCAGTTAACACGGCCCGATCCGCCGATCAGTGGTTTTTGCAAAAGAATTACGCTAGACGTGGTGCTGTCTGCAGCGAATCTGTATCCTAGTGATTTTCGCAAATCTAGCCCTCAAAGTGGTGGTTTTATGCAATTTACTCTGCTCATAGTGTTGTTGTCCAGGAGGACCAAGTCAATGACCATTCTCCACATAATTGTGTGAGTCAAAGTTGGTGTCCAAGTTGCAACCACACTTTGTCAACAAGGTAGCAAAACGTGTTCAGCCAAGATGTAGCTTCTGCTGATAAGGAGAGTTCGGTGTGGTGAAGCTACCTCCTCTGAATGCTTTGCTCCAACTTACAACTCTTGTTTGAAAAGGAAATATCCATGTGGGGGGGGGGGGGGGGGGGGGGGGCAACCAACAGTTGGACGACATCATATTAGAGAGCACAACCGAGTCTGTCTTTATGAGAATATTCTAGCTAGAACAAACTTTTCCTTTTAAGTTTTATCATGCATACAACAATGTTGAACCACTGCATGTGTGTCTTCAAAAGAGAAGAGATGAGCGCAATAGCTTAATCTAAAGTGGCAATGGTGGAGCCAGGGCATTGTGATAGGGATGATCATGAGGCTGTAGGAAATAATGTGTGTGTTGTGGAAGCATGTAACGGATGGATAGGATGTGTGGTGTGCTACTCAATGTAAATGTATGCATGAGTGTGCTCGCTATATATGACAGTAGGAATGTCCCAGTACACTCCCATTTTTCTCCTATACGTGGACAAAAGGCAAACCACATGTAATCTCAGTTAACAAACCAAATATCACAGTCCAGAATAAAACGACAATATAGCATGACAAGCTAGCTGGATCATTAGATTACTTCTTTCGAGCCCAACAAAAGCATCACAAAGTACAAACTTATTATGCATCGTTCTGATGCAGAGGCCGGGGTGTCCCCCTTTTTCGAAAAAAACAAACTTATTATGCTAAGCATGAGATGTCAAGAATTGCAACCACGTCAAAAAAAGCCAAATCTCACACATGCACATGTGCCAAATGTGCTTTGCAGACTGTTGGTTGTTGCTCTCTCCTCATCAACCACACAGGTTTGGACACATTCTTCTACATTTTTTCCTTTTGGGTTGCACCTTGAGCCAAACAAAATATGATACATCCTCTACGATTGCGCTTGTAAATCTTCCTCTCAAAATATGATTCGTCTTCATCTTCGTCTTCGTCTTCCTCTACACATGCCACTTATGTTTGGCATGGCTTCTACCTCCTCTACCACACCATCCACCACCTCTACCTTTCTACCTCCACCTCTACCAGTACCTCTGTCTCTGCCTCTTCCATCGTCTCCCCCTAAAACAGATCTTGATTATGTACATCCATGCACCATGCTTATATCAAACCTCATAGCAACATCGGTAGTTACTGAAAGAACATTCTTGACTGTTAAATGTTGAACAACAATCCTTAATAGTATAACCATGTTAAAAGAATTAGCGATCTCAGTATGAGGCATAAATAGCAATCAATGAGTTGTGCAAAAAATAACAACACAATTAACTATGACCTTGCTACTAAAGAAGCATACATAGCAACAACATCAATTGAAAGGCAGTACAATGAAAATCACTTTCAGAGAATAAATATGCAAAGCACTTATTATAGATAGACTTCTGTTTGTTATTTTTGGTCCTACGATATCTTATCCGTAAAAAATATTGGTCAATAGATATAGCTACGTTCTTTTACAACTAAGGTCCCTTCACTTTAATTGAATGCATGCGAATTGTAAAGAAAAAATCTAAATGGAAAATGGGATGAATAGGGTTGATATCCTCTACAACTCCCAGTGCTTCTCATGACACATGGAGCCGGGGCCACATGGCATCGCCTGTGACTGCAGTACAGTTACAGTAGAGGATTTGGACCCTTATGAACATAGATTTATGCTCGATGCTCGAAAGAGTTGTGCGTTGTCTGATCCCGACGGCGAGTCATGCAAATACCCACTCTGCATCCATCGACACCATCTTCTCCCATCTCTGTTGACCCCCCCCCCCCTCCTCCCACCAGCCCCCACTCCCAGTTGCACTGATGCTCCCACAAATAATATGTATGTCTGGTGAATATAGCTTTTGTTCCCCATAGAGGAAGGTTTTCGAGTATGCAGAAAATATTTCCCTTAGTTAAGAACCAAGGTATCAATCCACCGAGTCCATGATTCATAACTAGTGATCAGTAATACGCACAACCTGAACACTTCACTTGGTCCCAACACTTCTACTGAGGTTGTCAACCTCACTTGCTTTGCTAGTTACAAGTATTAATATATCTTGTGGTTGGAATTGATGACTAAGCAAGTGTAAAAAAAAGTAAAAGAACAAAAAAATAAAGTGATCGAGGTTGTGACTATGAGGATAAAGGTGTGGTGAAAAAATTAAAGTTGTCTATCATTTAAATTATAGTATTTATGACATAATCATATATGTCATGATTGCATAGCATTACGTCCTTGTATCTGTAAAACAGTTATCCAACTGCATCTATCTTTCTATCATTACGACATAAATTATATCTAATACTCCACCGAACAACGCTATCCAGCATGCATTTTAAGTATTAAGTAAAAACAGAGTATTGCATTAACCAAAGTGACATAATGCAAATAGTGTACTATCTTTAACTTCATTTCGTCACCGAGACAACTAGTCAACTAACTTCCTATCCTTAGTGGCAATGACAAAATACAAACATTTTTCTCTTTCTATCACTAAGGTTGATAAATTTCAAGGTTAAACCCAACAAACATGCACAACCCCCTCTTGGAGACCATTCATCTAATCATGTCATGCATGAAGAGGCCCACCTCAATATGCAACCATGCATGAAGAAAGGTCCACCACAATAAAAAAAATGCTTTCTATTTAATCATAGAACTTATAATCAATAAATACCTCACAACTATACAATAATCAAGTGCAATAAAGCATGCATATGTATTTTCAGTTGATTCTCATGTTATTAATTTAAATATTCATCTTTCATACAACCAAATCTCATTCAAATATATTGCAACCATTTTCCGCAGCAAAGCGTGGGGTATCATCCAGTCGGTTTGTTTTACCTGTTACTACGCATGACCCAACACTAACACCCCCGCCGCACCCCTACTCCAAATCAGATCTAGTCGGGTTGTTTTGCGTCGTACTACACATGATGCATCAATAAATGCAGTGTTGAACAAATCGGTGCTTATTTCTTCAAGTATAAGTAATGTTGTGAGACTTGATTGTGGTATTTATGTTGTTGTTTTGCCAAATTTTTGCATTGCACGTGGATTAGGCAGCACCCATTAGTTGTGTCCACTCCTTGGGCGCTTGTGTGTGCGCTTGTAGAGCACTAGAACTCATTACTCCTCGCAACAGTGACGGTGATCAGTCCTACTACTACTACTCCTACTCCCTTCATTCCAAAATATAGTGTGCCCGCGCTTCCCGAGGTCCAACTTTGACCATAAATTTAACCAACGAGACCAACTGCGGCGGGAGAAAAAATTATATAATTGAAAACTTCTTTCGAATACGAATTCGCTGATATAATTTTTGCTCCCGCTGCAATCGGTTTTTGTAGTTAAATTTACGGTAAAAGTTGAAGCACGGAGATAGAGGAAGCACTACATTATGGAATGGAGGGAGTACTATAGAGTAGTAGCGTATAGTACCCGGTGTATTCATTGATAGTAGGCTACTGGCTAGCTAGGTCACTTTTGCCTCACTCTAACCAATTGAATGCATGCAAAGCTGGCGTAGGTACAATCGTGCTCTCTAAAACGCGGACTTAGGCGTGCGCAGCTAGCCAGGACGCGGACACGCGATGATGGAGCCGCTTCTCATGCTCACCGCGCTCCTCCTCGCGCACGCGGTGGCTACCCTGGTGCGCGCGGCCGTCGCCCGCCGGCGGCGCTCGCGGTGCTACCTGCTGGACTACGTGTGCCACAAGCCGAGCGACGACCGCAAGGTGAGCACGGAGGTCGGCGGCAGCTTGATCCTGCGCAACAACGGCCTCGGCCTCCCCGAGCTCCGGTTCCTCCTCCGCGTCATCGTCCGGTCCGGCATCGGCGAGCACAGCTACGGCCCGTGCAGCATCCTGGAGGGCCGCGAGGACTCGCCCACCTACCGGGACGCGCTCGACGAGATGGACGCCTTCTTCGACGAGGCCATCGCGGATCTCTTCGTGAGGACCGGCATGTCGCCCGGGGACGTCGACGTGCTCGTCGTCAACGTCTCCCTTTTCTCCCCGGCGCCGTCGCTTGCCTCCAGGGTCGTGCGCCGCTTCGCCATGCGCGAGGACGTTGCCGCGTACAGCCTCTCCGGCATGGGGTGCGGCGCCGGCCTCGTCGCGCTCGACCTCGCGCGCAATGCGATGCGGGCGCGGCCGGCGTCCACGCTGGCCCTCGTGGTCTCGTCCGAGTCCATCGCCCCCAGCTGGTACGCCGGCACCGACCGGTCCATGATGCTGGGCAACTGCCTCTTCCGATCCGGAGGGGCCGCCGCGCTGCTCACCAACGACCCGTCGCTCTTCGGCCGCGCCAAGATGGCGCTTCGGCACCTCGTGCGCACCAACACCGCCGCCGACGACAAGGCGCACACCTGCGCGCAGCAGCGTGAGGACGACGACGGCCGCGTGGGGATCAGCCTCGGCAAGGCCTTGCCCGAGGCGGCCGTCCGGGCCTTGACTCTCAACCTGCGGCGCCTCGTCCCGCTCGTCCTCCCCGTGGCCGAGCTCCTGCGGTTCGCCGCCCAGCACGTATCTAGCATGCTTCTATCCCATTTTGGCATGCACGTGAAGGCAGCCGGACGTCCCGGCGCCAGGATCAACTTTAAGACCGGCGTGGAGCACTTCTGCCTCCACCCGGGCGGCGCCGCCGTCATCGAGGCGGTGAAGGAGAGCCTCGGGTTGGCCGACGACGACGTGGAGCCAGCGCGGATGACGCTGCACCGGTGGGGGAACACGTCGGCGAGCAGCCTCTGGTACGTGCTGTCGTACATGGAGGCCAAGGGGAGGCTGAAGAGAGGAGATAGGGCGCTGATGCTCACCTTCGGGTCGGGGTTCAAGTGCAACAGCTGCCTATGGGAGGTGACCGGCGACATGGCTGACAAGGGCGCTTGGGCAGACTGTGTCGATGAATACCCACCGGAGAGCACCACCAACCCCTACATGGACAAGTACAGCTGGGTGAACCAACAAGCTTAATTAAGGTGAAGTACACCCTGGTGTTCTAGCAGCTACAATAATAATTAAGTTTGTGAGTACTCATTGTGCTTTTTTTACATATTTATATTTGGATGATTACAAGGGTGATTGTATCTAAATCAAATCCAGGTTTGACAACATTTTTATTCGAAAATGTGCCTGTATAAATAGACTTATTAGATTTTGATGATTTGGTATCTGTGGTGATGTTCTCATTAATAGTTAGGTGAATGTATTATGTACTGGAAGATACAAAGTTTTTTTTTCCTTGGGTGGTCATCTTGGCTTTTGATAGATTTTTTGTGAATTTCATCGGTGCTTTTAATTGCCATCTTGCTTTTGCAAATGAGCTGGGTTGCCCTGGCTATGGCACTTGGTGTATGGTTTTGTTTTCTAAATCTTACCAGCCTTGCGACTCCAGCCTACAGTATACATTTTTTGAGTGTGTATGTAGAGTGGTACACATGTAGACTCAAGAAATCGTTTGTATGTTTATGTAAGTCAACATGCTGTATTTGTCATTTCAAGAATAAAGAACCTAACAAGCACGCTGAATCTCAAAATGTTTTGGTTGAAATATATATATCCTTTTTTGGCTTCTACATCAAGAGCATGCAAATAGTCCAACAACATTCATTATGATGAAGTTTTAGAGATATTTAGAAGTCTAAGAAATTAATGGCGTGTTTGGTAGGCTGCACGAAGCTCATATAGGCTCTACATTAATAGTGAGGTGTATGTACTACTACCATAGCCCGCGCGGTGGCACGCCGCGCCCATCGGTAAGTCGCAACTATGTACACCAAGGTCCAAATAATAGAACTGTAAATAATTCTAAGTTAAACAGGATATGTACAGTAGTTTTATGCATTGTCATGTTGAATGCAAACATAGTAATCCAGAAAACTAAATAGATAGGAAAATAATGGCAATGGGAAAGAGCACTAAATTTTGTCAAATTGCTCGTATAGTATCTATTTTTTCATGTAATCAGGTATGAGGAATTCGGTTAACACTAGTACAAAACAGGGCTTTGGTCCAGGCCGGGTCAGCCCATTAGTCCCGGTTCAGTCCAGAACCGGGACCAATGTGGGCATTGGTCCCGGTTCGTGAGCCCAGGGGGCCGGCCGGGCCACGTGGGCCATTGGTCCCGGTTCATCTGGACCTTTTGGTCCCGGTTGGTGGGATGAACCGGGACCAATGGGCCTCGCTCCTGGCCCACCATCATTGGTCCCGGTTGGTGGCTTGAACCGGGACCAAAGGCTCCCCTTTAGTCCCGGCTCATGTCACCAACCGGGACCAATGAGGTGCCTATATATACCCCTCGCTCGCGAGCAGAGCACCCCAGTGCTCTATTTTTCTCTGGCCAAGGGGGAGAGGGCTTGGTGGTGCTCTAGCTCACCTCCTATGCCCACAAGGTGTTCGATGGAATGCCCGAGCCACACTACTTAAGCTTTCTCCTCTCCAAGCTCGACCTCCAAGCTCCATTTTCCATAATATTTGTCTAGGTTTAGCGGTTCGTCACGCCCCGTCCCCGTCTTCACCGTCGTCGATCACCCGCGCCGAGCTCATCGCCGGCACCACCGTGGTGAGCCTCTTATTTTATCTTCTTTCTGAAAGGAAAAATATTCTTACTTGTATGTTTACATAGATACTTGTATTATTTTCTTACTTTTATTATTGCATCTTATATAGTGCGATGGTTTTGGTATCCGCCCCCGTCGGCCCTCGTCTTGTCTATGATTCGGATGTGGTATATATATATTATCTTTATAACTATTAGTTCATTTATTGTATATGAAAATTATGCCGACCAACGTGACATAGATTTTATTTATGTAGGATGTATGTGAATCGGAAATGCCAACCGACCCTATTGTCGAGAGGTTAAATTTAGTTGAAGAAGAAAACAATTTGTTGAAGGAAAAAATAAAAAAAAAATTGAGGAGGAGAAGATGATATTGGAGTTGCATGTTGCGGATGTCGTCGATGATCACAAGATTAAGATGGATGCAATGCGCTTGAAGATTAGAAAGATTAGAAAATATGCCATTCATACCGAGGCTTGGTATCATTATGCCGTTGGATCAATTGTTACCTTGGTTGCGATTATGATCGCATTTGTTTTCGCATTGAAATGTTTTACATAGTTTCAATGTATGGTTTAATTAATTAGATGCTCTGGAGAGCTATATGTTGTTAGATGAGAACTATGTATGCACTTTGGTTTTAATGTGATGATGAACTTCTATTAATTTGGACACTTAATTATATATAATGCACGCAAATGAACCGGCAATGGATGTACGGTGACAGACACTCCCGCGAGTACATTAAGGGCGTGCATGAGTTTCTCGATGCGGCTGAGGCAAACAAGCAGAATGGTTTTATGTGTTGTCCATGCACTGAATGTGGGAATATGAGGTCTTACTCTAACCGGAAAATCCTTCACTCCCACCTGCTTTACAAGGGTTTCATGCCACACTATAATGTTTGGACGAGGCACGGAGAAATAGGGGTTATGATGGAAGACGGCGAAGAAGATGAGTACGATGACAACTATGTGCCCCCTGAATACGGTGATGCTGCAACGGGGGGAGCTGGTGAAGATCAAGAGGAACCAGACGATGTGCCCAATGATGCTGCAACGGTTGAAGCTGCTGAAGATCAAGAGGAACCAGACGATGTGCCCGATTATGATGATCTCCGCCGGGTCATTGTCGATGCAAGGACGCAATGCGAAAGTCAAAAGGAGAAGCTGAAGTTCGATCACATGTTACAGGATCACAAAAAAGGGTTATACCCCAATTGCGAAGATGGCAACACAAAGCTCGGTACCGTACTGGAATTGCTGCAGTGGAGGGCAGAGAATGCTGTGGCTGACAAAGGATTTGAGAAGCTACTGAAAATATTGAAGAAGAAGCTTCCAAAGGATAACGAATTGCCCGACAGTACATACGCAGCAAAGAAGGTCGTATGCCCTCTAGGATTGGAGGTGGAGAAGATACATGCATGCCCTAATGACTGCATCCTCTACCGTGGTGCATACAAGGATCTGAACGCATGCCCGGTATGCGGTGCATTGCGGTATAAGATCAGACGAGATGACCCTGGTGATGTTGACGGCGAGCCCCCCAGGAAGAGGGTTCCTGCGAAGGTGATGTGGTATGCTCCTATAATACCACGGTTTGAAACGTCTGTTCAGAAACGAAGAGCATGCCAAGTTGATGCGATGGCACAATGAGAACCGAAAGAAAGATGGGAAGTTGAGAGCACCCGCTGACGGGTCGCAGTGGAGAAAAATCGAGAGAAAGTACTGGGATGAGTTTGCAAAGGACCCAAGGAATGTATGGTTTGCTTTAAGCGCGGATGGCATTAATCCTTTCGGGGAGCAGAGCAGCAATCACAGCACCTGGCCCGTGACTCTATGTATGTATAACCTTCCTCCTTGGATGTGCATGAAGCGGAAGTTCATTATGATGCCAGTTCTCATCCAAGGCCCTAAGCAACCCGACTACGAAATTGATGTGTACCTAAGGCCATTAGTTGAAGAACTTTTACAACTGTAGAATGGAAACGGTGTACGTACATGGAATGAGCACAGACAGGAGGAATTTAACCTTAAGGCGTTGCTGTTCGTGACCATCAACGATTGGCCCGCTCTCAGTAACCTTTCAGGACAGACAAACAAAGGATACCACGCATGCACGCACTGTTTAGATGACACTAAAAGTATATACCTGGACAAATGCAGGAAGAATGTGTACCTGGGCCATCGTCGATTTCTTCCGACCAACCATCAATGTCGAAAGAAAGGCAAGCATTTCAAAGGCGAGGCAGATCACCGGAAGAAGCCCGCCATGCACACCGGTGATCACGTGCTTGCTATGGTTAATGATTTACACTACGTCATGTTTGGAAAGGGTCCCGGTGGACTAGCTGTTCCGAATGACGCTGAGAGACCCGCACCCATGTGGAAGAAGTAATCTATATTTTGGGACCTACCCTACTGGAAAGACCTAGAGGTCCGCTCCTCAATCGACGTGATGCACGTGACGAAGAACCTTTGCGTGAACCTTCTAGGCTTCTTGGGCATGTATGGGAAGACAAAAGATACACCAGAGGCACGGGAGGACCTGCAACGTTTGCACGAAAAATACGGCATGCCTCCGAAGCAGTATAAAGGTCCTGCCAGCTACGCTCTTATGAAAGAAGAGAAAGAAATCTTCTTTGAATGCCTGCTCAGTATGAAGGTCATGACTGGCTTCTCGTCGAATATAAAGGGAATAATAAATATGCCAGAGAAAAAGTTTCAGAACCTAAAGTCTCATGACTGCCACGTGATTATGACGCAACTGCTTCCAGTTGCATTGAGGGGGCTTCTACCGGAAAACGACCGATTAGCCATTGTGAAGCTATGTGCATTCCTCAATGCAATCTCTCAGAAGGTGATCAATACAGAAATCGTACCAAGGCTAAGGAGTGATGTGACGCAATGTCTTGTCAGTTTCGAGCTGGTGTTCCCACCATCCTTCTTCAATATCATGACGCACGTCCTAGTTCATCTAGTCGACGAGATTGTCATCCTGGGGCCCGTATTTCTACACAATATGTTCCCCTTTGAGAGGTTCATGGGAGTCCTAAAGAAATATGTCTGTAACCGCGCTAGGCCAGAAGGAAGCATCTCCATGGTCCATCAAACAGAGGATGTTATCGGGTTTTGTGTTGACTTCATTCCTGGCCTTAAGAAGATAGGTCTCCCTAAATCGCGGTATGAGGGGAGACTGACTGGAAAAGGCACTCTTGGAAGAGACTCAATAATATGCAGGGACGGATATTCTTGGTCTCAAGCAAACTACACAGTTCTACAGAACTCTACCTTGGTGACCCCGTATGTCGATGAACACAAGAACAGTCTATGCTCCAAACACCCGGAGCAGTGCGACGACTGGATTACATGTGAACACATCAGGACTTTCAGCAGTTGGTTGGAAACACGTCTCAGAGGTGACAACACTGTTTGTGATGAGTTGTACTTATTGTACAGGGGACCATCTTTGACTGTATTGACTTACAAAGGATACGAGATAAATGGGAATACATTTTACACGATCGCCCAAGATCAAAAGAGCACCAACCAAAACAGCGGTGTCCGCTTTGATGCAGCAACCGAGAGCGGAAAGGACACATATTATGGTTACATAGTGGACATATGGGAACTTGACTACGGACCTGATTTTAAGGTCCCTTTGTTTAAGTGCAAATGGGTCAATCTATTAGGCGGCAGGGTACAGGTAGACCCACAATACGGAATGACAACAGTGGATCTGAAAAATCTTGGGTACACTGACGAACCGTTCGTCCTAGCCAATGATGTGGCACAGGTTATCTATGTGAAGGACATGTCTACCAAACCGAGAAAAAGAAAAGATAAGGAAGCGAATACATCATACGATAAGCCAAATCGCCACATAGTTCTTTCAGGAAAAAGGGACATCCTGGGAGTGGACGGCAAGACAGACATGTCTGAAGATTATGAAAAGTTTCATGAAATTCCTCCCTTCAATGTCAAGGCTGACCCAAGCATCCTGATAAACAATGAAGATTATCCATGGTTACGGCGCAATAAGCAAATGACACAAGCGAAGAAAAAGTGAAGACTTTCTCCCGCAACTATTATGATGATACCATGCCAACTTTGTAACACACGAACATGCTACCATTGTCCGTTTTGTACATGCACATGTTATGTGGGTGAAATTATGATACCATGCCAACTTTCAACTTTTTCAGAGTTCATTTGAAATGCTTTCATGTCTTATGGTTCGGCCCTCATAATACCATGACCATTAGTCCCTGGCCCATGCCAACTTTCAACTTTCAACTTTCTAAAACTAATGGCACTAACAGAAAGTTTATAATTTTGCTCCTCGCCCCTGGCCCATGACCATTAGTCCCGGTTTGTGCCACAAACCGGGACTAAAGGGTTGGTCCTCGTTGCGGGCAGAGTTTAGTCCCACCTCGCCAACCGAAGGGGGCTCACACCGGTTTATAAGCCCTTCCCTCTCTGCCTTGTTGAGCTCCTCTCAAAGTGAAAATAGATGCTCTAATAGAGAAAAGCTTAACCTAAATTCATAGTGAATTTCTCTGAAATTCATAGAAATTTACTAGGAATTTAAGTTGAATTTTCTCTATAAGCGCATCTATTCTCATTTTTTTAGTAAGTTAATCACAAACTTATGATTCAAACAATTTTCAAAGAATTCAAATTGAAAGCAAAAAGTTTATAATGGCACTAACAGAAAGTTTATAATTTTTCTAAAACTAAAAGCAAAAAAAATAAAAATAATAAAGCAAAAAACAAAAGAAAATAAACAATGCAGAAAACAAAACAAAAAAACTGGAAAAAATAGCAACAATAAGTATTTTGTTGTAAGTAGAAACAAAATAAAATAAATAAAGCAACAGAAAATTTATAATTTTGCTGACCTAAAAGCAAAAAGAATTAAAAAATAAAGCAAAAAACAAAAGAACATAAATAATACAGAAAACAAAACAAAAAAAACTGGAAAAAAAATAAAAATAGCAACAATAAGTATTTTGTTGTAAGTAGAAACAAAATAAAATAAATAAAGCAACAAAGAAAATAAAAAAACAAAAAAAATGTTTTCAAATTTGAAAACTAATGGCACTAACAGAAAGTTTATAATTTTTCTAAAACTAAAAGCAAAAAGAATTAAAAATTAAAGCAAAAAAAAGAAAATAAATAATGCAGAAAACAAAACAAAAAAACTGGAAAAAAAATTAAATATAGCAACAATAAGTATTTTGTTGTAAGTAGAAACAAAAAAAAAGTGCCACCTACTGGGCACCCACGGCCTGAATACGACTAGAAACCTACCATGGGCCAGGATTCAGGCCCGCGGGAGGCCCAGTAGGCCCACAGGCACAGATTGCACGGTTAGGCCCGAAAGCCTGCTTTAGAGAGGAGCTCGAGAGGGAAGGCGCACAGCACCTTATAAACAGGTGCGGCTCCCTCTCAACTAGCGAGGTGGGACTAAACATTTGGGCGCGGGGCAGCACAAGGCCTTTGGTCCCGGTTGGTGGCACCAACCGGGACCAAAGGCCGCCGCTTCCCGCCCTTTGGGCTGCTGAAAATTGGCCTTTGGTCTCGGTTGGTGGCACCAACCGGGACGAAAGGTGGCATTAGTCCCGGTTGGTTTCACGAACCGGGACCAATGCTCTTGCTATATATACAACACTTAGCAGTTTTCGACCAAATCACCCACTTCTCCCCCGACGCCCCCTGCTCCTCCTCGTCGCCGTCGCCGCCCGACGCCCCTGCTCCTCCTCGTCGCCATCGCCACCGACGCCGTCAGGCTGCTCGCCTTCGCCGTCGCTGCCGCCACCGACGCCGTCAGGCTAATCGCCTTCGCCGTCGCCGCCGCCCCTGTGAGCACAGCCCCTCCCGTCCCGCGCCCACTGCGCCCTTGTCCTGCGCGGCCGCCGTGCCGCCGCCCCTGCCCTGCGCTGGCGCCGCGCGCCGCCCAGCCGCCACTGCCCTGTCAGGCCGGTGCCGCCCCCCCGCGCCCCTGCCCTGCCCTGCCCCGCCGGCGCCACCGCTGCCGCCATGTCCCTCTGCCACGCCGGCGCCACCACTCCCGCGCCCCTGCCTTTATTAGTTTACTTTTTTTTCATATATATATAATGTATGTGTATGTATGTGGCTATATGTTTTTGTTCATATGTTGCAATATTTTTTTTTATTTTTATTAGTTTATTTTTTTGTTCATACGTGATGTATTTGTGTATGTGGCTATAATGTATATGTGTATGTGATGTATGTGGCTAGAATTTGCTAAATATATATGTTAAAAATGTTTTTTTTGTTCATAGAAAGTTTTTTGTTCATATATAGAAAGTTACAATTTTAGAAAAGTTTTATATATGCAGAAGTTACAATTTTAGAAAAAGAAGGATAGGAAAAAAGAAAATAAGAAGAGGAAAGAAAGAAGAAGAGGAGAGGAAAAGAAGAGGATAAATAAATAAGAAGAAGAAAAAAGAAGGAAAAAAGAGGAGAAGAAGAAAGGAATAGTGGAGAAGAAGAGAAAATAGAATATTCTATTTTCTCTTCTTCTCCACTATTCCTTTCTTCTTCTCCTCTTTTTTTCTTCTTTTTTTTCTTTGATCTTCTCCTTTAGCTATTCCTTTCTTCGAGGGTTCTATAGGGTCGAGGGATCGAGGGTCGAGGGTTCCAGGGTCGTCTAGGGGTCGAGGGTTCCAGGGTCGTCGAGGGTTCGAGGGGTCGAGGATCGCCGAGGGGTCGAGAGAGGTTTCCTAGTGTCAAAGTATTGAAGAAATCCATGACTTCATCATTAGCCGGAAGTAATCAGGGCATCACGAAGTCCTCAAAAGTTATTTTGGAATGGTGTCCTGGATAGGATAATTTGCCTTTTTGTATGAATTTCAGCAAAGGCCTTCCAAATAACGATATTTGGAAGGTTCTTGCTGAACTTTGTACCAAAAAGCGAATTATCTTATCTGGGACTCCGTTCCAAAATAACTTTGGAGAGCTTCGTACCATCATGCACCTGTTACTTTCGCCTAATGATGAAGACATGGTTTTGTTGAATTCTTTGACACTAGGCAACCACCTGACCCCTCGGCGATCCTCTCGAACATGAGAGGAAGAAGAGGATAAAAAAAGAAGAGGAAGAAGAAAAAAAAGAGGAGAAGAAAGAATAGAGGAGTTCTTCTCCTCTATTCTTTCTTCTCCTCTTTTTTCTTCTTCTTCTTCCTCTTTTTTTTATCGGGAACGAGGGTCACCGAGCGGTAGAGGAGAAACCCTAAATAGAAAGTATCGTCGGTGTGAGATACATGTACCGTCGGTGTCGGACACTACATCCACGTCCCACAAGTGGCGCGGGATTCGACGCCCACGTCACTTGTGGGACGTGGATGTAGTGTCCGACACCGACGGCCACATGTATCTCACACCCACATGAATTCTTCTCCCCTTTTTTTCTTCTTCTTCTCTTCTTCTCTTTTTTTTCTTCTTCTTCCTCTTTATTTTATCGGGAACGAGGGTCGTCGAGGGTCAGGGTCGCCGAACGGTAGAGGAAACCCTAAATAGCAAGTACCGTGGGTGTGAGATACATGTGGCCGTCGGTGTCGGACACTACATCCACGTCCCACAAGTGACGTGGGCGTCGAAGCCCACGCCACTTGTGGGACGTGGATGTAGTGTCCGACACCGACGGTACATGTATCTCACACCGACGATACTTTCTATTTAGGGTTTCTCCTCTACCGCTCGGCGACCCTCGTTCCCGATAAAAAAAAGAGGAAGAAGAAGAAAAAAAGAGGAGAAGAAAGAATAGAGGAGTAAGACTCCTCTATTCTTTCTTCTCCTCTTTTTTTTTTCTTCTTCCTCTTCTTTTTTTATCCTTGAAGCGTTGTCGAGGCCACTCACACCAACGATACTTTCTATTTAGGGTTTCCTCTACCGTTCGGCGACCCTAACCCTCAACGACCCTCGTTCCCGATAAAATAAAGAGGAAGAAGAAGAAGAAAAAGAGAAGAAGAAGAAAAATTCTCTTCTTCTCTTGTTTCTTCTTCTTCCTCTATTTTATCGGGAACGAGGGTCATCGAGGGTTAGGGTCGTCGAACGGTAGAGGAAACCCTAAATAGAAAGTATCGTCGGGAACGAGGGTCGTCGAGGGTCAGGGTCGCCGAACGGTAGAGGAAACCCTAAATAGAAAGTATCGTCGGTGTGAGATACATGTGGCCGTCGGTGTCGGACACTACATCCACGTCCCACAAGTGGCGCGGGCTTCGACGCCCACGTCACTTGTGGGACGTGGATGTAGTGTCCGACACCGACGGCCACATGTATCTCACACCCACGATACTTGCTATTTAGGGTTTCCTCTATCGCTCGGTGACCCTCGACGACCCTCCTCGTGCGATTATGTCCCCCAACAACTCTTCTTGTAATTCGTCTCGGGCGGTGTCCATAGTTTCTACAAATATTGACAACATGGAAATTATTATTCAAACATGACAGATGGATATATTAGTGGCAAAAATGTAGAACTAATATTAATTAGTGGCCTAGACGCTGCTTCTCTAGGGTTTGGGGTGGCCTCGACAACGCTTCAAGGATAAAAAAAGAAGAGGAAGAAGAAAAAAAAAGAGGAGAAGAAAGAATAGAGGCGTAAGAACTCCTCTATTCTTTCTTCTCCTCTTTTTTTCTTCTTCTTCCTCTTTTTTTTTATCGGGAACGAGGGTCGTCGAGGGTCACCGAGCGATAGAGGAAACCCTAAATAGCAAGTATCGTGGGTGTGAGATACATGTGGCCGTCAGTGTCGGACACTACATCCACGTCCCACAAGTGACGTGGGCGTCGAAGCCCGCGCCACTTGTGGGACGTGGATGTACTGTCCGACACCGACGGCCACATGTATCTCACACCGACAATACTTTCTATTTAGGGTTTCCTCTACCGTTCGGCGACCCTGACCCTCGACGATCCTCGTTCCCGATAAAATAAAGAGGAAGAAGAAGAAGAAAAAAAGAGAAGAAGTCTTCTTCTCTTTTTTTCTTCTTCTTCCTCTTTATTTTATTGGGAACGAGGATCGTCGAGGGTCAGGGTCGCTTCTCTTCTTCTCTTTTTTTTCTTCTTCTTCCTCTTTATTTTATCAGGAACGAGGGTCGTCGAGGGTTAGGGTCGCCGAACGTTAGAGGAAACCCTAAATAGAAAGTATTGTCGGTGTGAGATACATGTGGCCGTCGGTGTCGGACACTACATCCACGTCCCACAAGTGGCGCGGGCTTCGACGCCCACGTCACTTGTGGGACGTGGATGTAGTGTCCGACACCAACGGCCACATGTATCTCACACCCACGATACTTGCTATTTAGGGTTTCCTCTATCGCTCGGTGACCCTCGACGACCCTCGTTCCCGATAAAAAAAAGAGGAAGAAGAAGAAAAAAAGAGGAGAAGAAAGAATAGAGGAGTTCTTACTCCTCTTTTTTTCTTCTTCCTCTTCTTTTTTTATCCTTGAAGCGTTGTCGAGGCCACCCCAAACCCTAGAGAAGCAGCGTCGAGGCCACCCCAAACCCTAGAGAAGCAGCGTCGAGGCCACTAATTAATATTAGTTCTACGTTTTTTTCACTAATATATCCATCTGTCATGTTTGAATAATAATTGCCATGTTGTCAATATTTGTAGAAACTATGGACACCGCCCGAGACGAAGTACAAGAAGAGTTGTTGGGGGACATAATCGCACAAGGAAGTGATGCCATCTGCTCGTTGTTTCTCAACGAGACCGATGGTCTGGAAGCAGCTGATTATGATGGCTCCGGTGACCTAATGCCGGTGCAAGAAGGAGACCGTGAGGACGGCTCCGGTGACCCAATGCCGGTGCAAGAAGGAGACCGTGATGACGTCTCCGGTGACCGAACCGAGTCTGGCCAGGTATATATATTAGTTAAGCTTCTGCTGACTAGCTAATTGATGCATTCATTGTTTTGGTATGTACACATATTAATTAAGTCTTTGTTCTTTTTTCTAGCCCTCCGGATCGAGCACAACTTCGGTAAAGAGACGAGGCCCGAAGAAAAAGTTGAGCTCGGATGAAAAGTTTGAGATCATAGCAATCGCGCCCGACGGCCAACCTATTGAACCCCTCCGGACAAAGAGCGCATTTGTTGCTCAGTGCGGGGTTCTGGTTAGGGACAAGATCCCGATAAGCATCCAGCAATGGTTTAAACCGGCTACAGAAGACCCTGAGGTGTCTTATGTCAATGATATGCAGAAAAATGATCTTTGGACTGAGCTGAAGTCAAATTTCACCCTACCACCTGAGGATAATTCAGAGAACCCAGTTAAAGAGAAATTAATCAAGTCTTTTGCTCTGAAGAGGATGACAGAACTATTCAGGAGGTGGAAGAAAGAGCTGAATAAGTTTGTCGAAAATAATGAGACACCAGAATTCAAGGCAGATATGAGAAGATCAGAGATCACTGGCCCGCATTTGTGGCCCACAAGACATCGGAAAAGAGTCAGAAGATGTCGGCGACAAACAAGCAAAATGCTGCGAAGAAGAAGCTTCACCATCGCACGGGGTCAGGTGGCTACCTCCTAGCCCGGCCTAAGTGGTCCAAGACTGAGAATGATCTGGTTCATAAAGGGATCGAACCAGAGACAATTAACTGGCCAGACCGTTGCCGGACTTGGTTCTTCGGGGCTGGCGGAACCTTGGACCCCGCAACAGGAAAGTGCATTTGGACGAACGATCAAATGGACATACCAGTCAGTAAGCTTAAGCAGAATATCGAAGCAGCGCAGGAAGGGACGTTCTTTCGAGACAGAGAGAACGACGAGCTCACAATGGCCCTCGGGAATAATGAGCACCCTGGACGGACACGAGGCACGCCAGGCTCCATTCCGTGGAAGGTTGGGTTTCCGGACGCAGGCGGTTACAAATCCCATGAGAGGAGGAAAAAAGTGCAGCAGACCCAAATGCAGGCGCTGCAAGCAAGGGTAGACGCGATAGAGGAACGAGAAGCAAATCGCAGCAAACGTACTGCCGAAGCCTCCCCCGAAGCTACCCCGCCATCTCAGCGCAGAAGCAGTGTGGCTTCCACCGAGCTGCTTCAGCCGGAGCATGCCTTGACGGCTCCTGCCAGCTATCCCGTGGATGCTATAACGGAGTCTCAAAATTGCCACCTTATGACGCAATGGATGAATTTGAAGGTCAAGGCGGCTGTTGGCTCTGTTTATCCTACTGAACCCGGCGCAACTTTTCACTGCCGGCCGATTCCAGAAGGATATGCTAGGGTGATGGTGGATGAGATAACGGAGGGATTTCAGGACCTCCACCTTGACCACCCTACCGGTGAAGGGGAGACTCGGCTGGGGTCTGCTCTGAAGACTCCATGTCTATGGCGGAAGGAGCTCATCAACCTTCCGAACTGGACGCCTCCGCCTCCTCCTCCTCCTCCTCCTCCGGCAAGTCAGGGCACTCCGCCTCCACCGCCTCCTCCTCCGGCGAGTCAGGGCACTCCGCCTCCTCCACCGCCTCCTCCTCCGGCGAGTGACGATCAGGGCACTCGATCGGCTCCTTCTCTAGCGCGTGGCGGCACTCCGCCTGCGCCGACGCGCCCGAGCAGCCAGCCTCCTCCTTCTCCGCCTCGTCAGCAAGGGTGGAAGAGACCTGCCACCGCTCCGGCTGCTCCGGCGCGTCGTAGTCCTTCTCCTCCGCCTCGTAAGCAAGTAAAGAAGACAACCGCTCCGTCTGCTCGGCCGGCGTCTAGCAGTACAGCCAGAGGTGGGAGGACATACAGATTCGGTCCTTCTCTGAAGACTCCAGAGAAGTTACCATACGAGAGGACCCCGGAGGAGAACGCCGAGATCGCACGAACCGAAGTTGATGACTGGTTTCAAGGGTTGAAAGCAAAGAGACATCCACTTCCGGAGGAGAAGGTAGATCCGGTGAAAGCGAAGCGCACTGTGGCTGCCCTAACAAAACCACCCAAGTCTCTGCCGAAAGGAAACTATGAGCGCATTATTGGAAAGGAATTTGCCGAAGCGGAGCGGTCGGGAAGTACTGTCAGTGATCAAAGGCTGAAAGAACAACGAGCTGGGAAACAAATTGCCAGAATCGGCGAACAAGCGAAGCAATCGTGCCCCCCGCTCAAGGTGCCTAGCCACAACGTCGCTAATGATCCGAGGATGGTGCCCGGTTATAGCAATCTTGCAGATTACCTGCCCGACGATGTACATTATGAACCCATGGAGGTGCAGATACAAAGATACGAATACGAGAAGCCTCTCGTCAAAGATGAAAGATCTCTATCAACGATGATGCGAAGATTGCATTATTGGTACTTGAAAATGTGCAGAGACTCTGGGGGGAGGAGTACTTTGTATGTGAAAGTTAAAAAGGAGTATGACCTCGTTGGAATTGAACTGTTGCATGTTCCATTTGAGGAGTTCTATCAGTTTTTCAATCAATTGGCCCTCGATAAAACAAGGTCGCCTGCTACTGTCTGTAAGTAGTACTACTTCTGTCATTAAGTCTCTCTATATAGCTCAGCTCTTTCATTGCATGTATTTATAATCATCCTCACTATATTATGCAGATTGAAGATCGCCAAATTGAAGAAAAGACAAGTCGGTGATATTGGGTTCATTAACACATATCTCATAGATGCAACTCAGGTTAAATTTCATGCCGCAGCTACCGAGGCCAACTTGCTACGATCGTTGGTAATAAATGAAAACAAAGATATAATACTCTTTCCTTACAACTTCAAGTGAGTGTTACTGTCTTGTGCGTATTCGGTTTCCCTTATATATTAGTCAAGGTTATAGTAATGCAATTGATGAGTTATGCATGCGTGTGCAGTTTCCACTATATTCTCCTAGAGATTAAGCTTGAGCAGGGACTAGTAACCATCTTAGACTCAAGACGAAAAGATCCCCAGGACTATGCAGACATGACTCAAATACTCGAGAAGTAAGTTAAATCGATCATTATCCACCATATCAGCAACTTTGTTCATTTCCTGATATATCAAGTAATTGTTTTCTTTGTCCGGCAGGGTTTGGAGAAAATTCACCAGAAAAGCTCCGGGACCGCCGAAGGAGCTGCAAGTTAGACACCTGAAAGTAAGTACTACGGTAGCATGTTCCGCGCATCTACTAGTCATTCAAGCGCTAGTTTCATCAATACCATTTGGCATTCTTGCTTATCAGTTTGATTGACCTCTATTTCTTGTAAAGTGGTTGTGGCAGGAACAAGGGAATGATTTCTGTGGATACTACGTTTGCGAGTCCATCCGCCACACGACCTGTGAGCGGGGCTACACTGACGAACAATATGAAGTACGTAAATAACAACATTCACAATTTTATTTTATTACCATCATTTGTGTTGAGTTTCATTCATTCATATATATATGTATTGACCCCCTTCTTTAAATTAGATGTTTCGGAAGCGGGATGAACTCCTAGCACCAGCTCGCATGCGAGCAATTCAAGAGGAATTGGCGGCATTCTTTCTTGACCACGTGATCCCTGAAGACGGAGAATACTATGTGGACCCTAAGTCCGTATGATTATATTTGTAAGAGATAATTATTGTATATATGTAGCCGGTAGTGTCGGATAGATATACGAGAACTTGTTGTTCGATCAATCTCTCGGAGAAGGAGAGGTGGTCGATATCACTTCTCTCTGTATGCATATATGTTCATGACGATCTTCTGTTTCCTTCGTTTGCTTACTAGCTAGCTAGCGTGTCTAGTCCTCTCTATACGTATGTATAGTACGTAGCGTCGACCAAGCACGGACATAAGAGAGGACACTTCTCTCTATTAATTATAGCTAGCTAACACAATATATGAAACACCTAAATTAACCCCCAAACCCCCCCCCCCCCCCCCTCCTTAAAAAAACAAAAACCTCAACCACAAAAATGCTGACGCGTGGATGCGTATTGGTCCCGGTTGGTGCCACCAACCGGGACCAAAGGGTCTCCTGCCTGGGCTCCGCGCACAGGCCACGTGGAGGCCCATCTGTCCCGGTTCTGAATTGAACCGGGACTAAAGGGACAGGGCATTAGTACCGACCCTTTAGTCCCGGTTCCAGAACCGGGACAAAAGGCCCTTACGAACCGGGACAACAGGCCCTTTTTCTACCAGTGTAATTGAATCACGCAACACGCCAATAGGACGACTACACAAAACGTTTAGTTATACAATCAGAATGAACCTAAGAAAAACATCATACTGCTGGAGAATAGTGCATAAAATCTCAGATAAATACTCATTAAGTTTTGCATCAATTGGAAGTATCCTATTGGCGTACATGAACATACTGCGCCATGGCAGACCAAGTCGCGGACTGCTGCTGGCTCGGAGCGACGTCGTCGTAACCTCTATCTCTACCTGTGCCGGAGCCGTGCGATCCCTGCCGTCGTGGGTTATGATGAGCCAATCCCTTCGCCAACGCGTCGACCAGATGAGCTGAACATGCCACCGCCGATATACTCCTTCAACATCACTTGCGCCGATATACTCCTTCAACATCACTTGCGCCAGAGGTGGTTGTTTTCTTTCCACTTAATCTTCTCAGATATGAATGTAATTTTTGAGTTAGATTGTTTTGACAATTGATTTGTGTGTAGTAGGGAATTTTCCTTTGTACAAAGATCTGTTCCATCTCGAGCAATCTCCTTCACGACAACAAGACCAGTCAGTCTCTCTCCCTCAAACTTCTGTCTTACTCGACTACTATCGACAAACATGCATCAGATACGATATATTATTGATGTTTCTCCAATCTGTTTTTTATTGGAAGCACTAGATGGTGTGGTTGCTTCTTCCTTTTTTGATATTTAGTGTTCTGGAAAGAATAAACAAATAAAGCTACCATGTACCGTGCCCAACTGAAATTCAACAACTCTCTCCCCTCTCACACATGTTAGTTTAGTACGAATTTCGTACTTTTTTATTACTCCCATCTAATTGTTTTGTAGAATCACAACATATGGCATATTCGAGTTCATTTTCAGGTCATTTGTTCCCTGAGAGTCCTATTCCATTGTGAATTTTATGTGCTCATTCTTTTACCAGAGTGATACGATTTTATGATACATAATTTTGTTCTTACCCTACTGCATGTAGGGTTCTACTAGTATTCTCTCTGAAATTTAAGATAACTATATGGTGCCTATAGCCCTACTACATGCTTGCTAAGAAATATTTCGTTGAAATACAACACCTTATATATATATATATATATATATATGATTGCATAGCTCATAATGAAAATAATGTGCTTCATGGTTATTGAGATACTCTACAATATTTTTTATTTCAGTTGAGAATATAGCTTTGAATTATGCTCCTCCCTGGGATGTACAATTCTGATGACAAACAAGGGCACTGAAGTGTTTCTGTTGGCGATGCATTCTTCTAATTACGCAAATATGGAGATACTCTACAATATATTCTTACTTTTCAAACATTCAAATAGGTATATTAATATTTATTTCCATAAGTTTAACTATTTATCATAACATAAATCCTCCTATACACTACTACAAATTCTCGCAGCAACGTGCGGGGTATCATCTAGTTATTAGAAAGCACGCCATCACACAGACACCGGTTTGTATCTTCCCTTATTGACACGGCATTTATGCTCCAAAACTGCAGTGGTCCAACATGTTCCGCTTTGGCAATGACTTTGTCGACCACGACAACCTTCCGAATTTCATTGTTGAAAATACATCCCGTCAATGGAGCTACCCCTATGGCTCTTGTCTCAACTCTAGTTGGTCTGGCGCTCCTGTTCCAACCGGACGCTTCTCCAACTACCTGATGCAATCGGATTTTCTCGGTACATTTTTTTTGGAAATGGAGGCTTACCTCCGGCCTCTACATTATAATGAAGCATGCAACCATTTTATTAAAAGTTCGCAAAATATCACAAAGTCGTCAAAGTATTACAGCTCGCAAGTGGAGCGAGAAATAAAAATAAATCAAAGTTCATGCTGACAATCACAACCGGAATGGCAATAAGAAGGATAAGCTCCCTAGACTCCTATCATGTTATGCGACCGCCATCCAAAGTGGTTAAATATAGTCCGTGCTACCATCTCTCACTGGTTGCACCAAGTAACCAAAGGCTCCCTGGATTCCATAGGAGTAAGGACCACATACAGATCCAAGCGGTAGCTCTGAAGATGATCTGCAAGAAAGTTAATTTGTGTTGTCTGTTAAATATCAAATCATTCCTACAATTTCATATAGCCCACAATAGCGCACATATTCCAATCCGAATACGAGCCGCTGTAGTATGTTCGACCCCAGTTAACCACATTCCAACCTACGTGCAATGTCAACTGGAGGAGTAATGTACGTTGAAGGCTATATGAATCGTTCTCCAAAGCAATTTGGCTAGTGGGCATTCAAGAAATAAATGTTGTATTGTTTCATCATGATCACAAAAGCAACATCATGGACTACCTACCTATCGCCTCTTAATTAAATTGTCCTTTGTAAGAATTACTTGTTTGTTGACAAACCACATAAAGATTTTAATGCGCAAAGGAACCTTAATCTTCCAAATATGCAACGATCTCGAGACTGGGCCAGAATTAATCAAATCCATATGGAAAGATTTTACCGTAAAAATCCCATTCTTAGCTAGTTTCCATTGCATGGAGTCTGGTTGGTCAGAGAGTTGAATATCTATCAATCTCCGAACCAGGTGCATCCATGCATTCCATCGCTCACCAACTAGAGCTCGTCTGAATTGAATATTTAAGGGGATCGTATGTAGAATTGTGCCTACGTAATCGTCCTTACGTTGCACAATGTTATACAAGGTGGGATATTGTACGGCCAGGGGCGTCTCTCCTAACCACGTATCCTCCTAAAACCTTGTTGACATCCCATTTCCAACCAAGAATTTGACCCTCCAAAAGAACATGTCCTTCACGCGCATAAGCCCTTTCCAGAATGGCGAGTCGGTTGGTCTCATGGTAACCTGAGCGGGTGTTTTGGACTGGAGATACTTATTACGCAAAATCTGTGCCCACATGCTCTCCGACTCTGTCTGTAACCTGTAGAGCCATTTTCCCAGAAGGCACTTGTTCTTGATGTCGATGGTGTTGCGATATCTGAAAAAGATGACAAGGCGGCGGTACTGTTGAATCACTTCTCTCGTATTCTCAAACCCCCATGATAATGTCCCAGCACAAACGGTGAATAGGATTATTTCCAACAGCCCAGGACTGATTGGAGCCACCTTGATGCTCCTTTTGACTAGGATGAACTACTTGCCGCAATCAAAGTCTCCCCCTCTGAGAAAGCGCCAGGGCTAGATGGTTTTATAGGGACCTTCTACAAGGTTTGCTGGAACACAATCAAAGTGGATCTCTTAGCTGCCCTCAACCACCTATGTGCGCTCAATGCAACTTGCTGGAATCAACTGAACACGACCTACATTGCACTCATTCCAAAGAAGGACAATGCCATTCGGCCATCTGATTACCGTTCCATCAGTCTGACGCATAGTATGGCCTAGCTGCTTTGGAAGATGTTGGCATCTAGGATTGCACCCGTGCTACAACATCTCATCTCCCACAGCCAAAGTGCATCCCTGAAGAACCATATCATTCAGGACAACTTTCTCTACGTCCAAAACCTGATCAGAAACCTCCACTAGACTAAAAAGAAGGCCATTTTCATCAAGCTTGATATTGTGAAAGCGTTTGACTCCGTTCGCTGGAGCTATCTTCTGGATGCTCTCGCTCAGCTTGGTTTTGGTCAGAGATTTAGAGACCTTGTTGCCCTGTCTTTGGCGTCAACTTCACCCCGTGTGCTGCTTAACAGCACCCCTCATTCTCCTTTCTACCATAGCGCGGGCTGCGACAAGGCGACCCTATATCTCCTTTTCTGTTCATGTTGGTCACTGAACTACTACATGAGATCCTTGTCAAATCCTCTGAAACCAATATTCTCAAACCAATCGCTCACCCCGATGAGCTAAACTTCGCATCAGCTTGTACGCCAACAACGCAACCCTCTTCATGAACCCAGTAGAAGAGCACCTGACATCACTTCTCTCTATATTGGCCATCTTCAGCTATATTTCTGGACTACACACAAACTTCAGCAAATCTTGTGCCCTCCCAATCAACGTTGAACCTGCAAAACTGTTGATTTGTTGACTGATTTTGAAGGGAACACCTGATGTTTTTCATGCAAATACATGGGCCTCCCTCTTGGGATCCGTTATCTGAGGCTCCTGACTTCCACATTCTTATTGACAAGAGTATTGCTCGGCTAGCAAAATGGAAAGGGAAGCTGCTCAACCAGGCTGGCAGGCTCACTCTCATCAACTCCATGCTCACCTCTTTCACCACTTATTTGTTCACTCTCTCCGCCCCTCCCCCCTCCCTCCAAAATGGCTTGTCAAGAGGATCGACAAGATCAGAAGAAGTTTCATGTAGATTGCCAATGAAGATGCACCTGGTGGAAAATGCGCTGTCAAGTGGAGATAAGTATGCTCCCCGAAGTATTGTAGTGGTTTGGGCATTAAGAATTTGGACTTCTCTAGCAAGGCACTTTGGATTAGATGGCTTCGGTATGCATGGGAGCAACCTTCCAGAGACTTGGGATTAGTTCCAACACACCATGCAGTCCCATCGACCACCGGTTGTTGAACACTATTTAGCCCCATCGACCATCGTTACCCTCGGCAATGGAACATCAACATCGTTCTGGTCCAACCGGTGGCTAAATAGTTCTGCTCCAAAAGACATCGTACCCAACCTTTTCCCGACGGCTGCAGGAAAATGCAAAACGGTTGTTGCGGCTATGACGGATGGTCGGTCGATGAAAGGGCTCCAGTGCCTGAACTCACCTGACGCCCTACATGAATTCTTCAACCTATGGGGCCTCATCCAGCATATCACTCTCACGAACACCGAGGATTCCATCAGCTGGAACTGGAACATACAATGCAAAAACAACCTACAATGCTCAGTTCTTTGGTGCCACCGCCCGACCAGCGTTTGCAAAGATTTGGTCCGTGAGAATGGAGGCCAAGGTAAAATTCTTTGTCTGGATAGGCTTTGCGCCAAAGGCGGCATGCAAGCAGCTACTTGTGTGCTTCGCGACCAATTGCGTGAGAAGGCACTGCAACTAGCTTCCGAGTTCTCATAAAGCAAGGAGGTGTGACATCTCCTTGGCAGTGCCATCCTACTGACGCAACTCCAACCGATGCCTACCTTTCAGGCAACTAAAGATTGATGGCTACATTTTTCTTTCATGAGCAACTATGCTCCTGCATCCGCCGTCTACCATGCATGTCACATTTGGAACGAACGCAACGGAAGAATTTTTTGGCAGACATGTAGCACAACAACCTTTGTCTCTCTCCTCATGTACAATGACCTCTCCATGTTGTTCCCAAATAGTCAAGAAACGTACAATTTTTTGGATGTTTAGCAAGAGCCTAAGGCTATTGGGTCCTCTTCTCTCCTACCCCTGTGACGGTGTCTTGGACTAGGGGGTACTCACCACGTCGTCTCCTGACCAGGTGGGTCGGGCCGAGGACCCCCTTGGCGGTTCACTAATGGGCCACTTTAGGCAGCCCATGCCGCATACAAGGAAGACTCCACAAGACTTGACGCTCAAGCCAAGGACTCTCCTAAAACCCTAGGCCTCCGGTGTGTTATATAAACCGAGGACGGGTTGGTCAATGGGGGATCTCATATTCATTACTAGAATCTCGTGATAGATACATATACTCAGGGGCGGAGCCAGGATTTGACCATAGGGGGGGCGAAGAACACATTGAAGTACATAGGATACATAACAGATTGAAAATTGTTGACGCTTTCGAGGGTCTGCTCATATGGTGTGCTTCCAATTCTATGTTGATGTAGAACTTCTAGAGAGGCCTCACTATTTTGCTTGAGGGTTTGCATATCAACTATGTCCAGTGGGATGCTCTATGACTTCTACGTCCCCAGTTGGATTCTCATTTCATTTGTAGAGTTAGAGTTTAGAGCAATTGGCTTGAAAAAAAATACTTATCTGTGGCATTTTCCTCTTCATGAAATATGCAACTCTAATGCGAGTCATAGTTTTAAATAGTCGGCTATAGCCCCGCTATAGCTCCGCTATAGCTGTTTGAGGGTGTTGCCGATAAATGATTTCATGTACAATTTGCCACTATAGCTCCACTATAGCCCGCTATAGCCCAGCTATAGCTGTTTTTAAGGGTCGCCGCTAAATGCCATAGCCCGCTATTTAAAATATTGATGCGAGTACAGAGCAAATATGTAATATGTAATTGATCTGATAAGGGACAAAATATACTAATACTAACAAGTGATTTGTGTAATCAAATTGAAAGACAAGTGACAACTACAATAGTATCAATCTGTGGACAATAATACCTTCATTTCTGATTCACGGGATCAAGTTAGAAATTGGGTGTGGGCCTGTGGCGTTGTCGGAATTTTTTTCAAAAGTAGCACGTTTTTTATAGCAATTTCGGAATTTTTTTCAAAAGCAGCCCGTCGGTCAACGGTTGGCCGAAGTGGACCTTTTCGGCCTGCGGAAGCCCGAAGACACGTCTTCGGTTAAGCCAGGCCGAAGCATGCGCGAACTGGGCCGAAGACGGGCCTCTTCGGCCAGCCAGCGACCGAACATGGGCCTCTTCGGCCAGCCAGCGACCGAAGAGGTCTTCGGCTTACCAGTGGCCAAAGAGTAGCGGATAAGGCCCGAGCGGCATCTTCTTTCTCCTCTCGCTGTTCTTCCTCTGTCTCTCTCGTTCCTCTCTGTACATCACCCCCCTCACTGATCTCTTCGTTTCTCCACCTATTTTTGAATCCAAAGCACAGAAACGGTAGATCGTAGCCATCTCCACCGGCCTACGGTCATTTTTTCCCAATGGGATAGCTATTTGTGCGTACAAGTGAGGTGGAGTCATGATGGGGTGAGGAGGAGAGGCCATGGTGGGCTGAGGAGGAGGAGGCGGTTTGGCTGGTGAGGAGGAGGTGCAGCTTCGTGCCGCCGAGGGGGTGGCGTTGGTGGTGTCTGTTGGTGCAAGTTCTTCGTGAGGTGGCCACACGCGTCGAAGGTATAATCACGCGTCACATTTTATTAGTGTTAATTGGTTTGTGTTGGCATTTTAGCGGATAGTTAGTGTAGCCGGTAACAATTTGTTCATTGCGATTAATTAGAAGGTGGCAATGTCTGACAGGTGAAAATGTCTGTATCAATAAATTTGACTGTTTACTATGGCCCTGGTAATGTTCGATATAATGAGTTGGGGGTTGATCTTAGCGAGTTTAAAAATGGCGTCATGACACTTTCAGACCCGGACAGAGTGGACATTAGACAGTTGAAGCACTGGTTGACTACTAGTTTTGGGTTGGATTCTGAAGTATGTTCCGTCAGTATTCATGCATTGTGGACCAAATCCTGTAAAAATGTCAAGTGGGAGTTGATGCCGATAGATAGGAGCCAGCATTGGTTGACCCTGTTAAGTCGTTGCCGAGACCGAAGAATCCACCCATATGTCCTAGTGCAGCCAGTGGCGAAGGAGGAGAATACCGTACAACTCCATGTGGGGTATGAACCCAGCCAGGGTAGTCGAGTTGCTAACGAGATTCATCTATCCGGGTCACAGCCACCGGATGTGGATCCTAGCCAAACCGAGGAGTCAGACTACATGTTGGACAATGTTTGTGGTCATGATACTGGGCAGAATATTCAGTCGATAATATTAGCTGGTTCTGGTGTTGCTGATGGGGATGAGGAAGGCGATGAAATGCAGAGGGTGATGGAGGAAGAGAACGAGGATGGATATGCAGAGGATCTGGATTCTGAAAATTCTAAGGATGAAGTGGAGGTACCGATTCCTTCTGCATGGAATCAGGACATATCCACCGGCCTTACTATGAACGATGGCCATGAGACTCCATGGCAATATAATCTGAACCAAGTCCAGATAGGGGCTATGTTTGATACAAAGAAAAAATTAAAGTATGCAGTGATAAAGTGGGCTATGTCTACTCAGAGGGTTTTCCGGACAGACAGATCAAACCCAACAAACTATACCATGAAGTGTGTTGAAACAGGTTGTCCTGCGAAGGTGCACGGGCACGTGCCGAAGTATAACATCCACTGGGTTGTCACGAATGTGGTCCCACATAATTGTGTGAGGAAAAACTTGTTGGTTCGTCATCCAAACCTGACTTCAACTCTCATTGCGCAACTCATGTATACTGAGATAGTGGAGAAAAAAGATATGGAAGCAAAACACATCCAGACAGCAGTGAAGGTCAGATGGAATTATGACATTCGTTATGGGAAGGCTTGGAGGGCTAAGCAGAAGGCTATGGAGGAAAGGTTTGGGACATTCTTTGACTCATATGATAATGTTGTCCGTCTCCTGGATGTACTGAAGGAGAGGAATCCTGGCACTTATGTTAACGTACAACATACAAGGTTGCTGAGTATACCAGGTTTCAAGGTGTTGAAACGAGTATTCTTCTCTTTCGCTATGTGCATTGAAGCTTTCCGGCATTGTCCTCCTGTGATGTTTGTGGATGGTACATTCCTGACTGGTCAGTACAAAGGGCAAATCCTGACTGCCATTGGCGTGGATGGAAACAATCAAATCATTCCACTTGCCATGGCATTTGTGGAGGGTGAGAACTTTCTGAGCTAGGTGTGGTTCTTTCGGCAAGTGAAAATTGCCATCGTGAAGGATTGACCAAACGTGTGTGTCATTCATGATAGGCATGCTGGTATATTGAAGGCTGTGAAGACATTAAGGAATCCAACAGTAGACGAACCAACACCTTGGAAGGATTTGCAGAGCCGGTGGTGCATGCGCCATCTTGGGGCTAACTTTTTCTCACAGTTTAAGAACAAGCGGTTGTTGAACTTGTTTAAAAAATTGTGCAAGAAGAACCAGGAGCGTAAATACCAATTTATTTGGTCAAAACTTGATGAGTTTACTAAGAAGCAGGTCCGTGCCAGGAAGAAAATGGAAAAGGACCAACAACAATTAGCAACACTCATGGCGGAGCTAGAGGAGCCAGTTGGTCTCTATGACTTGCCAGCAATTGACCCTCCTAATACTAAGAGAAAGAAGGGGAGGGCAATAAAGGATTTTTCAGAGTGGATAGAGAAAGAGCCTCCCGTGAATTGGTCTTTGTTGCATGACACCCATGGAGCTAGGTATGGCCACATGACAACCAACCTTGCAGAGGTGTATAACTTTGTACTCAGAGGGAATAGAGCATTGCCACTCACAGCTATTGTGGAGGCTGTATTCCATGGCACTTTGAGATATTTCAGAGACCGACACGAGTTAGCAAAGAAGCATATTATAGATAATCAGAACACACCTTACTGTAGCCGTGTCATGGAGTATATGGCAGAGAAGATAGAGAAAGCAAAGAAGCACACTGTGAGACTCATAGGTAATCAGGAAAGGAGGTATGAGTTTCAGCTACCTACCGATGGTTTTGGTTCTGCGAATGAGGTGAAGACGCATGAGGTAAAAATTGGAACGGAATTTTATCCAACGTGTGAGTGTACATGCAACAAACCAAAGTTGTTGCACCTGCCTTGCTCACATGTGTTGGCTGCCTGTGGCCAGATTGAGTTGGCTGCCGTCTCCTTTGTGTCGCCATACTACTTAAAAGAGGCTGTACTGAACACATGGACCGGTGAGATGATAGGGTTTAGAGTCGTTGGCAATTTCAACAAGGTTAACGACGGTGAGAGAGTATACATCCCGGATCCAGAACTTTGGCGAACAAGCAGGGGTCGACGTAAGGCCCGTTGAATCCGAAATGATATGGACCAATCTGAAGCTGGTGGAGCAACCAGACAATGTTTGCTATGCGCGGCTTATGGGCATAGGATGAAATATTGTCCTGACCTGAACAAAGATGGTGCTTCCACATCGACGAGTGCTTCAACATCGACGGCTGCAACAACAGGAGCAAGAGGCGGACGTGGTCGTGGCAGTCGAGGCCGAAGGGGAGGACGAGGAAGGAATAACTCAGAAGCTATATAATGTGGGGGAGAATGTTTTAATTTGTAATATCGTCTGGACTATGTTTTATTTTGCAATGTCTGAACTATGTATTAATTTGTAATGTCGGCTGGACTATATTTTACTTTGTATGTCCGAACTATGTATTAATTTGTAATGTCGACTGAACTATGTTTTACTTTGTATGTCTGAACTATGTATTAATTTGTAATGTCTGGACTATGTTTTGATTGCAGATGTGTCTTTGTATCCGTTGCTTAATGGAATGATTGATAGAGGTCACCGGGCTGCACTTATGCAAGGGGGCAAGAACTTAGACGTTTTGGTCACTCGCACCCCGAAGACTAACTGGATGATACACCCTTCATGGGTTGATAGGTATTGATACATATAGTGCCTTACATGTTTGACATAGGTATTGAAACATATAATTACTTACTTTTCATGCTACATTCTCTTTTTTTGTAGGTTAAGTTGGGCTGGACTTCTACCCTTGGCACGGCTGGTTGAGGGTACGTTGGAAGAGTGGGTTGACCATCCGAACTTGGATGAGGCAGGTGCACCAATGCAGTTGAAAAAGAGGCAAGTGAAACGATTCTCTTACGACAGGTCACTCCTTACTTGCTTAGTAGATAGATGGAGACCAAAGACACACACCTTTCACTTTCCCTGGGGAGAGATGGCGCCTACTTTACAGGATGTCTCCTACTTATTGGGATTACCTTTGGCCGGTGATGCCATAGGTCCTTTAGAGGCAGAACCTGGCTGGCTTGCAAATATGCAGGCCCATTTTCTAGCTGCGGTGCCAACTGCTACGGGCTTAAACGATGATCCTCACGGGCCACGTTTTAGGTGGTTGAGCCAGTTTCAGGTAACCTTCGTGGCCACATGACTATGTTTTTTTAGTTACCAATAGTACATCGTTCACACAATTGTATGTTTTCTATGTAGATTGTCTCATTAGGATACCCCGCAGTAGATTTGTCAGACGCACAGATTGATCGATCCCTAGAGGCATATATTCTATGGTTGTTCGGCAAGACGATGTTCACGGAGAACCACGTGACCACTGTTGATGCATGATTCATCGGTATTGCACGAGAGATAGCTCACGCACGTTGCCCTGCGGATATTGTCCAGAGGAGTTTTGGTTCTGCCGTGTTAGCAGCTACGTATAGAGGCTTGTGCAAAGGTTGCTTATTGAAGTCTAGAAAGTCAGGTCTGGCTGGATGTCCACTATTATTGCAGCTCTGATCTTACGAGAGATTCCCTATTGGACGACCCTATGTCTCCATTGACACACCGTTTGGGTTGGAGGACATCGCAGGGGCTTACATGCCTGCTATCGGCGACTTGCCTACTATGGGATCTATTTGGGCACGGAGAGAGGTAGTTTTAAATTATGTAATTCCTTCGATTATTTTTGCCGTGCAATAGTATTACTAATGTAAATTTGTTGTCATGTACAGAGACAGTTTGCACATACCCAGGTGAAGGGCTGCTACCCGTCCTTCACGGTGCAGTTTGATAGTTTGCACGAGGATCAAGTTATCTGGGAGCCCTACTCGTATCAGACTATAACATCCAGATATCCAGTTGGGATCTCTGCCTTATGCACTAGAGATCGGCACTACTGGATGACCAAGGCAAAGTTGGTGTTCGACGTGACGGTTGAGGAGATGGCTCTTCATAGGGTGATGAGACAGTTTGGTCTATGTCAAGAGCCTGCAATTCCAGATATTCCAAGGATACCAGACCACGTTCACAAGTAAGTAATAATATTAAAGTTGTCAGCACTACATTCAGAATATATCTAACCATGCAACGCGCATGTCAATCTGATTAATCTGTCAATCTCAGATACAGTCGCGTAGGAGGAAACAAGTCAATGGCTATTTGGCTTCAGAGCATTAGCCCTTACGTTCAAGAATGGACTACGGCACCGACAAATATCTGGAATGAGGTTGGGCCCTTTGACTGGGACAAGTTTGGGTTGTATTTACAAACTTACCGGCATACAACGAGGATCTACTTGGTTCCATCAGCTGCTCCTGATCAGATTGAAGCCCCTCTGACCAGTGATATGTACCCAACTACCTCTGTTGTGGGAACGAGACACCACGCGGTACGTGTCATGCTTCTCATATGTGTAGTTCTATCATAACCTTATCATATACAATGGGTTAACTCTTCATGTGCAGAGTGACTTGACAGTCTAGGCGCGAGAGGAGGTTTCCGCTTTAATGCGGCAGGTTGAGAGGGGGGATACTATCCCACAGCCAGAGCACCTCTCATGGTTGAGGCGTATGGATGAGAAGTTAAGAGGGATTTACGCATCACTTACATGTAGGCGATCTACGGATGTTGTAGTTCCTCCTCCCGCACATCGGCCCCCACATCCCTCTGTCCATCGTTCAGAACCACGACACTCTGTGCAGCGTTCAGAACCACGACACTCCGTGCAGCAACCACGCCTCTCTGTGCATCAACCATCTCCTTCACAACCAGGGAGCTCTTCCTGGAATCAGCCATCGCCTTCTCAACCAGGGACCTCTTCCTGGTCTCATCAAATGGAACTAGGCAACACTACTTTGTACATTCTTTTCAACATTGTAGGTTCGCAAATTAATTTTACCCGTTTTTACTGTATTGCGGTAGGCAACCAGTCGCGACAGTTCATGCATTCAGTGCAATCACCGATACTTAGTGGTGCTGGATGTGGATTAGAGGGCTATGGCGATGACGATGACCAAGCTGAAAACATTTATGACTTCTCGCACACGGTGTTTCACACTCCACCACCACCACCGTCGCAGGAGACACAGACAGTGACAGACGAGGTTATCTATGGTCGTGGTTTTCGTGAGCATCGTCCACCGCCTCAGCGCTTATCGCCTTCCGGTCCTCGCCCGAGGAAGACCCAGATTCGTCGTCGACCCCCGCAGTGATATGATTATCTATGTATGAGTCATTATCTATGTTAGTTTCAGACTATTCGCATACGTGAGTCAGTATTTATGTATGAGACATGCTTCATGTATGTGTTACTATTGCACTTGCTTCTATCTGATCAGGAGACATATATCGTTTTATGTATGCGAGAGACATATTACTATTAATTCGCATTGTTATTCCAGTTACATTTTCAAAGAGACTACAACCGATAATTAAGATACAAGCACATCTGAATTAAACGGTGCGGTTGAACTTAATAAATACAGCTTACATACTACAAAATGAAATTAACGTAGAACATAATGCCCTACTTGTTGAGGTACAACTGGAATACAGCTTACATACTACATGAAGTCATCATCGTCATCCTCCGTTGATGCAGAACTCTTGCCCTCCGACGATGCAGAACTCTTGCCCTTCGTGGATGCAGAACTCTTGCCCTTCGACGATGCAGAACTCTTGCCCTTCGTGGATGCAGAACTCTTGCCCTTTGACGATGCAGAACTCTTGCCCTTCGATGATGCGGAACCCGGGAGCGGCGGCATGAAGATATCATCTTCGTCCTCGCTCTCCTCAGTCCATAAAAATGGATGCTTTTCTAAAGTCCTTCTAAAAGTTTCACTCTTCGGCTCCACTACCTTCTTCCACCTTTCATTCAACCTAAGAAGTTCTTTACGTACCTCCTCATAAGTCCTTTCAGGCCACCCAGCCCTACGTAATTGGTGAGCCAACTCATTCATTATGGTGTCACTACCGGTGAGTTCTTCCCATGGAACTATCCTATTGTCCATCCTGAAATCGGTAGCTAGCCTTAGAAGAGTGCTGCTCATCTCAGGGTGAAAACTACGATCGAAAGGATAATGGGACATCTCGACTACACTGGACTACTTATTCACCTCCGGCTCAAGGGGGTTTTATAGGTAGAGAGGAGAGAAAATGGCGGGAAAGAACGACTGGGGTATGGAGGGAAAGAGTTGGCGGGAACATATGGCAGGAAAGGGTTGGCGGGAAACGGGTGGCGTGAACATATGGCGGGAAAGGGTTGGCGGGAACATATGGAGGGGAAAGAGTTGGCGGGAAAATATTTACGGAAAGGGCTGTGCAATTTTTTTTCATTGCAAAATGGTTACACAACATTCGTAAGTCATAATAAAAAAATCCTTTTCGGCCTACAGTAAGCAGAAGAGCGCGACCATGCAACTTCGGTCAACTGTTCGCGCGAAAAGGTGTGGCCCGGGGACTCTTCGGCCTACGGTTGACCAAAGAGTGCTCTTCGGCCTATGGGAAGCTGAAGAGTCCTTTTCGGCCTAGTTGGGGTACACTTCGGCCAACGGGAGGCAGAAATGCCCTCTTCGGTCAACGGCTGGCCGAAGAGCCACTCTTCGGCCAATGGGAGGCCAACGGGGTGCTAGTTTTGCAAATAACTTGTTAGCACTGCTAATTCCGAAATTGCTGTAAAAAACATGCTAGTTTTAAAAAAAATTCGCGTTGTCGTCCGGCTGGGCTGGTCGTAGTATTCATACTCCGTAGACTTGTGCTCCGGTACTCGACTGATCCGCCGTAAGCGGCAGCCGACAGGCCGGTAGCTTTGCTAATCACCAAGCCATGACCGCGCAGCCCCCGGCGGCCGGCGACAATGAAGCCCTAGCCGCGTCTCGGAAGAAAGAGTTAGGAAGTCCGAAGTCGCCTCAGCCGTGTAATTGCGTGCGGGTCCGTTGATTGATGAGCGAGTACGTGATATCCAGCCCATGGGTGCGGGTGCTTTGATTGATGAGCGAGTACATCCAGCCCATGCGTACGTACGTGCAGCCTGGGTTGACCTTCTGGCCTTTGTTGCATATTCGCTCCGGGCTTGATACTTGGAGTTTAGCCCATGTCCTTGCTAGTACGTAAATGCTAATGGCCCGATATTAAGCCTAATCTTTCTGTACTAGTCCCCGCTGGAACTCGTTGGAGGGGGCCGCACCATAGGGGGGGTCTGGCCCCCGCTCGCCCCCCAGTGCCTCCACCTCTGCATATACTCTGTACTACATCTTATATGAGTACAATCAAAAGCAGCATGTAGGAGATTATCTCTTTGAAAGAGTCCGAAGCTAGATAAAATCTCGTGTCCATGTTACCATCACTTCAAAATACCTCGCTTAGGACTCCCACTACGAGATATGCCAGATATAAAACCGATATTGGTGCTTTCATTGAGAGCCTGCTGGATGTTGCCACGGATCGATGGGTTGATCAGGTGCTATTTTTTTAATTAGGTTCGTCTTTGCATGAATTGAGTTCTTTGAGAATTATTGTCGTCAGGTTGCTATTTTGTTCGGCAGATTCGCCCGAGATCAGTTCGACCTCTACGAACGCTAGGCGTCAAAAGTTCTGCAGGTCGCAGGTCCGAGGACCTTACGGCGGCAGCATCCAAGCCGGGGCAACACGCTTTTCCAGCAAGACGGCCAAACACCGGCCTTCGACCCGCACATAGTCCCGGCACCCAAAGCAATCACGAGGAGCCTGAAACAGCCCTGCTCGGCAGCGCATATACAGGCGATGTCTAATTTCTCCGTGGAAATATATCCCATGGAGACCCTATTATCCTGGAAAAGTGTTCTTACTTTTTATGTGAGCTAGCACGCAGATCGAGCAGGTGCTGCACCGTCACCAGCACGCCCCGGAGAACTCAAGACCCACGAGACTACTAGTACAAGTCCACGTGATGAACTTCACTCAAAAGTGCTAATGGATTGTCACGCCTTCCAAAGATGGATTGATCTACATATGAGGCCATACTAGCTAGTCTGCTTATTTTCAGCCTTTTTCACCTCAGATCTCTGCGTATTGCTCCTCCGAACAAAAACATCTGGTTATATTTTTTCTAAATTACTTGTATTATATATAAATTATCATATAGAATATTTTCTGCTGGTTTGCATGATTTTTTCTGTGTAAAGTTTTTGTGACCGGTTTAAAATTCGGTCCATCGACACGGTCTGGCCGGTTCCGATCCGAACAATTTTTGGCTAGCCAATTTCAACGAATGCATCCAAGAACGGCGTCTCCCCATGACCTACTCCCAACCGTGCGGCAATGGACTAGCTAAAAGAAAATGCATGGAGTAATACTAGTTGTGTACAACCACCAAGTTTGATTGATGGAACGTGCTAGCCCTAGATACCTCCCACGTAATGCCATACAGCGCTTTGGGAAGTTCCTTTACTACCATGGCTACGGATCAGGTGCACTTATTCCAGTTCTGTTATTCTGTATAATTTAGTATATCCAAAAAGTACTTTTCTTTCAGTGTGCACTTTTGGGTATGCATGTTCATTGGTTCGGACGGTGCCGCTCCGGCACCGAGCCGCGCTGGTCCGCCGCCCCGTCGTCATGGCAGGCCGACAGCCATTGCACCCGACATCTCCGCACAACAAGCTTGGATCATGCCAAACCAACGGTGTCTCCTCGGCGCGTGTCCCTATGCCGGCGTCTCCACACGGCCACTCCACCGGCCGACCTCGGCGCCCAGACCATATTCCTTTAATTATTTACTTCGCTTAAGTTAATTAAGTAGAAGAATTATTATTTTTAAATAACAGGTATATTATTATTATAATTACTTGTTAGTACTTTTGTCTTGTACTATTTTATGTGTGCAGGTAATCAACATCGACTGTGTTACCTGGTCAACTCTGTGGGCCGACGTCGTCGTCCTGCCTGAACCGATCAAGTGTTGGTGTCGCCTCAACGCGCGCCCCTGTGTGAACCAACTTCAACCGGTCTGTGTCGTCAGCTCGGCGAGCCAACCTTTGCCACCATCGTCATGTCGTCCCTTCATCGCCCATAAGGCAATGGGTGTGCGGATTGAGTCCCAATTTTGGGAGTAACCTTTCTTAAGATTGCTACGAATAAACAAACTAGGTGTTATTAATCCTAGTAATTTTTCTTAGGTTTATTTTTCCAAGGAAGTATTACTCTGGTGTGTTCCATCATCTGTACACAGGTCTGTCAACTGATGGCCGCATTAAAGATGGTTGCGTGATGGTACGGTCAGTTTCACGTCCACAGTTTAGCGAACGCCTCATCGGGGACCCGGACAATCCTGTGAATTCAGGTTTTGTCATGCCGGCGCCCCGCACTAAAATTGGCTTCGACGCCATGCCACATCTCTTTAAAAAAGGTGGCGGAGCTCTTCAGAGTGCCATTTTAGAGTGCCGAGCTCTTCGCTCCGCCACGTCTGGACCGGCTTGGTGGCTGGGACCTCGCCCCGCCGTAAGCTCGGCACACGTCATAACCACCGAATAGATTAACCAAGTAAGTCACTTTCATGCTCAATTTTTTTAATTCGTTCGGTTGAACCAAACTTTATATTTATGTTAAACAAAAAACTTAGTTTGTTAAAAACATTATTTGTTAGAAATACTTCCTTTACCCAAGATAACTGGGGCTCTTAAATTTGTACGAGCCGTTCTATAATAATATTTTTCTTACTAGTCGTTGCAAAGCCTTTACCTGACAAACCCTTTTCGACTCGAGTGTGTGGTCAATAGCCGGATAGCCTTTTCTCTCTCTAATGCCGCTTGAGTTTAGTTCGCTAAACTGGCCTAACGAGCAGTACTCCGCCTTCAGGATAGAAGGTTGCAGCCGCAGGCTGACCCGCTTGAAGTCTTGAGAGATCGGGTGTGTCACATTAATGCACGACAGAAGCACAAAAGTAAGACCAATTTTCGGATTGGCACCAAATGACTTGATTTCGTTCAGGCGTAAATCTTTTACTAAAGTTTTTTGGTTTTCCAAGCCTATGACACTTTTAAACTATTTATGTGTTTCCAGCATTAGTCTCGCAGTGCAACGCCGGACACCTTTAGAGATTCGGCAAAAACATTTTCGGATATTGCTATATATGCATCATTTTCGAATTGTGTCTTTGGTCAATAGTTGGGTTGTCCGGCTCCTGTGTTTGCCTCCTATGTTCCGCTTTGTTCGGCTAGGTGTGCAAAGGAAGAACAACTGCGATTGTGCTTCCAGCTCGAAGGGTTAAGCACTGATACGTCCATTTTGCATCATGCTTTTATATCAAAACTAATTGCATTATGGGCTATTATTACACATTATGTCACAATACTTATACCTATTCTCTCTTATTTTACAAGGTTTACATAAAGAGGGAGAATGCCGGCAGTTGGGATTCTGGGCTAGAAAGGGAGCAAATATTAGAGACCTATTCTGCACAGCTCCAAAAGTCCTGAAACTTCACGGAAGATGTTTTCCAAATATATAAAAAAATACTGAGAGGAAGAACTTCATCAGGGGGGCCACACCCTGCCCACGAGGGTGGGGGCGCGCCCTACCCCCCTGGGCGCGCCCCCTACCTCGTGGGCCCTCCGGTGGCCATCTTCTGCTATATGGAGTCTTTCGATGGAAAAAAAATCATAAGCCATCTTCTCGGACGAAACTCCGCCGCCATGAGGCGGAACCTTGGCGGAACCAATCTAGGGCTCTGGCGGAGCTGTTCTCCTAGGGAAACTTCCCTCCCGGAGGGGGAAATCATCGCCATCGTCATCACCAACGCTCCTCTCATCGGGAGAGGGCAATCTCCATCAACATCTTCATCAGCACCATCTCATCTCAAAACCCTAGTTCATCTCTTGTATTCAATTCTTGTCTCCAAGTCCGGGATTGGTGCTAGTAGGTTGCTAGTAGTGTTAATTACTCCTTGTAGTTGATGCTAGTTGGTTTAATTGGTGGAAGATCATATGTTCAAATCCTATATGCATATTAATACCCCTCTGATTATGAACATGTTTATGCTTTGTGAGTAGTTACTTTTGTTCCTGAGGACATGGGAGAAGTCTTGCTATTAGTAGTCATGTGAATTTGGTATTCGTTCGATATTTTGATGAGATGTATGTTGTCTCTCCTCTAGTGGTGTTATGTGAACGTCGACTACATGACACTTCACCATTGTTTGGGCCTAGAGGAAGGCATTGGGGAGTAATAAGTAGATGATGGGTTGCTAGAGTGACAGAAGCTTAAACCCTATTTTATGCGTTGCTTCGTAAGGGGCTGATTTGGATCCATATGTTTCATGCGATGGTTAGGTTTACCTTAATACTTTTGTTATAGTTGCGGATGCTTGCAATAGAGGTTAAATCATAAGTGGGATGCTTGTCCAAGTAAGGGCAGCACCCAAGCACCGGTCCACCCACATACCAAATTATCAAAGTACCGAACGCGAATCATATGAACGTGATGAAACCTAGCTTGACGATATTCCCATGTGTCCTCGAGAGCGCTTTTCTCCATATAAGAGTTTTTTCAGGCTTGTCATTTGCTACAAAACGTATTGGGCCACCTTGCTACACCTTATTTACTTTTGTTACTTGTTGCTCGTTACAAATTATCTTATCACAAAACTATCTGTTACCACTTATTTCAGTACTTGCAGAGAATACCTTGCTGGAAACCGCTTATCATTTCCTTCTGCTCCTCGTTGGGTTCGATACTCTTACTTATCGAAAGGATTACGATAGATCCCCTATACTTGTGGGACATCAAGCACCTCAGTGGCGAAAACCAAAAACTGACTGTCACAATGGGAGTAAACTGGTCAGCGATCTGATGACGATGTTGAACTACAGATCGATACCGATTACCCCGTGATAAACAATGGGCCTTTCATAACATTGGCCGAACTGTTAATGGCTAGACTTCGGTCGGTGCCGAACACTAACCGGGGGCTCGTAGCTAGCTTCCCCGGTTTAAAGCTCATATGACTAAGTGAAAGTTATAAAGCCCGCATATCTGATTGCCTTGTTTCCGTAACACAACCGCCTCCGGGCACCGAGACGTCGGTTAAGTGTTGTTTTGTTATTACGGAAACACCCTTCGTAGCATCTACAAAGGGGTAGAAGCCAATGATGGACCACATTCAAATGACAAACGGTCGCAACGGAGTCAAAATAAACATATATCATCAGCGTTTGTATTCAATATACCACCGCTACCTTCCATAATTATCGTTATAAAGCCATAAATATGCATCAATTTTACATAAGATTTTGGATAAGCTGGGTTGCCTAGCTTCTGTGCTTACCCCTACGTTCCCGATTGTTCGGCTAAGCGGTAAAGGGAGCACCTCTGTGATTGTGACTACCGGGTCATCCGGGTTAGTACCTCAGACTGGGTGAAGCCGAAAGCTAGCTATCTTAAAGGATATAATTGGTCGGCAACGATTCAGGTTCGCTAAAGACCACATAGTTCGGGCACTGCCCCCAAACTAAGTCCTCAGTATTTTTCTCCGACATTGATCGGAGGTGAGGTTTCATGATCATGATCAGTATGACAACTCAAAGAAAGGAACCGATAGCGGGACTATTTTCTTTGAAAGATGTTTCTTACGTTTAATAAGATTATAGCATATCTCTCCGCATACCTTTGTTTATAAAACCATATGACCAGATTGCCTTGTTTGCCATAAATCTTTGCCCTTATAAAGGCTTTATAAAGTAGGACAAACACTCCCCGACTACTGGCCGAGGAGGTTGAAGCCAATGGTCGGTCAACAAAGTTTTGTACAATGCGGATCTGAGCATTAATTATGTAGAGTACTAGGATACATAGAATCATTACACATAATTTTTGATTTTACTCTGTATATCAATCCTTAATTCGGCCACCCGTGCCCGCATTAAGGCTCGAGGGCTACTGGGCTTCGGCTTTATCATTTACTAATATTAACAGGGCACATCGATCCCCTGATCTGGTGTTGCCACCCGACCAGTGTCTCGGGGGCAACTGCATTGCCTATTCAATGCAGAAAATTCAAAGTGCTCAATGTTCGGCTTGACCGAACTATGGGCAAACACATCTTCGGACAACAATAGATACCCACTGCGACTTATCCGGCATCAAGCTAATATATTACGGCGATTTCTCAAAACCCTCTCTCAAGGTCCCGTCCGCCGATCACTATCTCCTCTAATGTGCATCTCGGATTTTAGGCCGACATACACCTTGAGGGCTACTAGCTATATATCTCATCAGTAAATAAATTGCATCAATCGGAAATAAAATCTGCGAACAATCAGCCCGAGCCCGAGGTGTTGCATCGCCTCGGAAGCAGTCCGGCATAAAACTCGGCTGTGAGCGGCTGGCTCCATAGAGAACTTTTCAGTGTTAAGCTCGGATAAGCTCCTTCAAACTTTTTCAAACCAAGGTGATCTATGACACCTCAGATATAGTCTGGCGTTGGAGCTCGGATACAGTCCGGTGTTGGAGCTCGGATACAGTCAGGCGTTGATGCTCGGCTGCAAAAGATACCTCGAATGTAGTCCGACGTTGGAGCTCGGATGCAAGAGGACACCGCCGCACGGGAACAACTTCAAACCCGGGTGTGGCGTAATAAATAATAAGGCATTGATAAAGGCCGAGAACTTAAAGGGTCTCCTCGGATACCCGACGTGTAAACTCTTCGGATTCACTTCGGTGATCCTCAAGATCGAAGATAAGAAGATTTGTTGAACCAGTTTTCAAAGACCGGCGACCGAAGATGAAGAACAGTTCGGAAGAATCGAGGAGTGTCCCCAACTTGATGACCAGTTCAGGGGGCTACTGACGGTGTCCTGGACTAGGGGGTACTCACCAGGTCGTCTCCCGACCAGGTGGGTCGGGCCGATGACCCCCATGGCTGTTCACTAATGGGCCACTTTAGGCAGCCCATGCCGCATACAAGAAAGACTCCACAAGACTGCTCAAGCCAAGGACTCTCCTAAAACCCTAGGCCTCCGGTGTGTGATATAAACCGAGGACGGGCTGGTCAATGGGGATCTCATATTCATTACTACAATCTCGTGGTAGATACATGTACTCTGTACTACATCTCATATGAATACAATCAAAAACAGCATGTAGGGTATTATCTCTTCGAGAGAGAGCTTGAAGCTGGGTAAAATCCCGTGTCCATGTTATCATCACTCCAAGACGCCTAGCTTAGGACCCCTACTACGAGATACGCCGGATATAGAACTGACACCCTGCTCCTCTTGTAACACCTTGTTTCACTCGTAATCTTAACAAAAAGGCAGAACACCTGCCAGTTAGACTAGCCATAGTGGGAGTAACTTCAACAGTCATTTTCCTATGTGGCAATGAGTTAATGAGAGAGATAATTTGAGGAACTTAGCTAGTTACCGTAACATCACATATTCCAATACAATACGAGTCTATAACCTAAAAAATAAAGTTTTGCATGACACCATATTCATGTTACTAGCGACTATGAAGATAGTAACATAGCCTAGGCTAATGCGTACGTTGCTAGTGGAATTTACACTCCTATGGCTAGTCTTAGCTTAAAAGAATTTGTATTGACCTTGTAGTGTAAATATTTTCTTTTGCACCCTCTCATGGGGTACTCATAAAGAGATTTATTCCAATATCCAGATGGTACGACTACTCTATATTGAACTTCGACTATTTAGAAATTAAATGATGTGATTTCTGATCAAAAAATATATTTCTTTACGGTCATGTAGGCATTGCCTGCCTCTGTACATGGTCTGGCCTTGTGCATCTTTGGAGAGCAGTGAGTGAACTCTAATAATGTGCGGTCGGATCATGACTGATGTGTTGAAAATAATGAGAGTACTCTCATTATTGAGAAAAGGTCCTTTTGTTGGCTTTACTGACCAACAATTTACTATCAACCCTATATCACCCTTTATAGCTTGCGGCGTGTACTCTGGCAGTACTACTGTAGCTATGCAGTCAGCTTTGCACAGTAATTGCAATTTAGATTGAACGTCGATAACGTCCACAAGTGTGGTATACTAGACATTCGCCCACACATCGTGTGTGGCGTAAGTAGGAGACAGCCCACACCGGTCTTGTGTGTGCGAATATTAGAACTGCCCACATGTATGGGCGCAGCTACTTCATGCCACACGCCCAATAAGTTTTACTCATCTCACCCCACGTGTGTGGCACGAAGAAAAAATACCCACACGTTCTGACGCAGCTATATTAGTTACCCGTGAGATGACGCTTTAGTTGCCATTCGGAATGGCAAATGTAGTTGTAGAAGTATGGCAACTCTCTCTGTTTAGGTTAACTATAGTTGCCATGTTTAATTTATAATAGTTGCCTCATGCAATCAAACCATAATTGTCGTGTGTGATTAACTACTTATCACATGTGGTCAAACAAATAGTTACCGTGTGTGTTTATCTAGTTGTCACATGTGGTCCAACCATAGTTGCCATGTACGTTTACCTGGTTGCCACGTACGCGCAACTGCAGTTGACATCTACCTATGAATCATAGTTGTTATGTGTGTTTACCTAGTTACCGCATACGTGCAACTGCAGTTGCCATCTATCACCGTACGAGCGTCGTGTGGACGAAGACCAGTTTACCCACACGCGCATGCACTAGCTGGTGACTGTGTGCACACGAACTAGTTCGTCCACACGGCGCAGTTGGCAACTGCGCGCTGCGGGTCGTGTGGGCGAGCGCTCTCACGCCCACACAATACATTATGCCTACATGATACTTAGATTTCTTTAGGATTTGTGCAAAATAGAATCAACGTGAATCAAGACATGTGGGCATTATCATTTGGGTTTAAATTCTCGATCCAAGGCTTAGGTAAGCACCCATCCGCTCCAAAGGATTCTAAAGCAGAGAAAAGTATATAAGTGCGGGAATAGGAAAGTCATGCAAGTACAATACAGAGGAATTGAAAATAGAGGAAAGAAACAGTAGTTGAGCTCTCGGAACGCTTGATGGATAAAAAAGGGCCGCCGGAAATCATACTTGTACTAACCATACATTACCAGAGCTATGCGAATTTTTTTATTCGCTTGCTAGCAGTTCTACTCTCATGACTGATCTAGACTAGTATATTCTATTCAGCTTATCAGTGGGCAGCCTCCGGCTTCCGCGAAAAAAAAGGTTAGGGTAGATGTGTTGCTTCCTATGGTATTCCTCTGGTAAACTGTAGCAGATTTCTTTGTTCCGAACGCATTAAAGGAAAAGAAAAACCATGAGATCCAGACTTCCTCTGGAAGGTCTACAGATCCTGTGAAGCGAACATGGCCTTAAAAATCTTCATGCAGTGTAAAAAATGTTCACGCATCTATTAAAAAATGTTTCTACCATTCAAAATAACTAGCAAAGTGGCCTGCTTGACGCGCGGGCTGGAACTTTGTAAAGTTTAATAATGAACACATATTATTATATTTGTGTAAAGAAAAATTGGAAGCAAATGTGGTGACATTTAAAAATTGCGATGGCATCAACCTTAATGTGTTGAAAATGTATGAGAAATAAATTTATGATTTCATAAATATCCAAATTATGTCACTCATAATTTATAATATGGATTTCTAACTACAACAAATTGGTATTATTAATCTTATCTATTTTTTATTTTCTCGTTTCTAAGCCAAACTATTCTTCAATTCAACCGCTACGCTCATGGTCACATTTATAGGCTATCTAATGTAAAATGGCTACACCGGCTTGTATGTCATATACAGTGCTGACAACAATCATACTACTGAAGCAGTCATTGATTTCACTATTACATCAAACTCAACCAAGGCAATTCACCATCTCATAATATTAAGTCAATACGTTGGATTTTAACCACAAGTTGGGTGGTTGTTTATAAGTGATATTAGATCTATGGGCACATTTTCTTAATGGAGCAACACAAATAATGAGAGTTCGAAATATGATCTAATATAAGTTCAACATAAGATTTAATGTGCTTTCCCTATGAAATATATTATATGAATGGGTGTAGTTAGTATTCATTGCAAGCATCATATTGATTGTGTATGCGTAATTGTTGTATATATTTACAAAGTTCAGTCATTTGTTATCTGTTTAGACCAAACTAAGGAGATCTAGTGTTCATCATCTTTCTACGACCACTTTGAAGAT